>NC_089227.1:34434648-34734648 GCF_963924675.1 Phocoena phocoena
CAGATAAATGATCAGTTGTTAATATAAGTTAGAGCATATACTAGGCATATATACATTAATTCTTAAAGTAACTCACAGTGTGATGTATATAATCCACATTTTACAAATAAGGTAATGTAGTTCAGAGAGATTGAGTAAACTTACCCAGGGTTTCACAGCCCTTAACTGACCGAGCCAGGATTTCAATTTAAGTTTGACAGGTTCAAAGCTCCATGACCTCACCTACACCCAACTTTGTCTCTAGTCAAAATGGCATTCTAATGGGGTTGGGGACACATGGCTAATTACAACCAAATCATATTTTTAAATATCTTGCTTTTTTGAAAAGGATAAAAAATTTGTCAAAATTCTGCTTTCCTTCTCAGTAAAGTCAAACAAAATATTGGCTTGTTGTTGTAAATACAGCATTTGTAATTAAAAGCTGGGTGGTATTTTCTGAAAAGAAAGAGAAATCATCCATCTTTTCTCAACTGATTTTCGCATAACTTGACTTCAGCTAACCTTATTAATCAGAACAATGAAGAAAAAATTCACAAGGTGCATGAGTCAGCCCATTTCAGATTCTCAGTGTTAGCATATGTCCTCAAAGCCCAAATACAGTATTTTCACAGGGTGCATCTTTGACTATTTATTACAGGGGAGGTAGGAGAAGAGGAAAACAGTCTGTTTTGTTATCCATCCAAAATCGCAATTAAGTGTCCTTACCCCCAAAGGCAACTTGGCAGTTCGGGACTTGGTACCCACATTGTGAAAGCTGCATTGTTCTCAAGTCTCTAGAAGGGTTTTTTAATATTTTAAATGTTCCTGTTTCTTCATGTCCCCTTCCCATTCTCTGGAGGAATTGTTTAAATCATATGATTGACCTCATTTTGGGCAGCGACTCTGCTATGACGGTTCTTCAGCAGGAAGACTTGTTTTCTTTTAATTTTATATAGGACCTGTTAATCATTTTAATATAATTTCTATCAATCTGCAATTCCAGTCTCATCTGTTTTAAAAATGCTTTATAAACTAACTATTGTGTATATGACTGGAAGCCGTTCTTCCCAGCCAAAAGCATAATAAGATCTAAAAGTAAATCAAATAAATTTTTTTGCTCTCCATATTTAATTTTAGTGACTGGATTTTATTTAGTTATTTTTATAAATTTATTTGTTTATTTTTGGCTGCGTTGGGTCTTCATTGCTGCACGCAGGTTTTCTCTAGTTGCTGTGAGCAGGGACTACTCTTTGTTGCAGTGCGTGGGCTTCTCATTGCGGTGGCTTCTCTTGTTGTGGAGCGCGGGCTCAAGGCGCTCGGGCTTCAGTAGCTACAGCATGGGGACTCAGTAGTTGTGGCTCATGGACTCTAGAGAGCAGGCTCAGTGGTTGTGGCACACTGGCTTAGTTGCTCCACGGCATGTGGGATCTTCCCTCACCAGGAATTGAACCCGTGTCCCCTTCATTGGCAGGCAGATTCTTAACCACTGCGCCACCAGGGAACTCCCTGACTGGATTTTAATATGGGGTAGAACAAATATATATTCAGGGTTCCATGTATGTAATATTGTATAGAGGAGGCTTTCACTAAGTGGTTGCTGATTTGAACTACTATGTGGCCATCCATATGTCTTGTTCACTTGCCCCAGATCCCCCTTTCACTGTCACGTACTGGTGAGACCCTTAGCCTCCAAAGTCTGTTCCTTCGATTCAAATCTCCCTTGTGGCTGCTCAGCAAGATGACGTTTTACAAGGCACTCGGTCTCTACATTCAGTTTGTTAAGTGGGCAATAATGGTATGTGTCTCAGGAGGTATTCAAATTAAATAGGAGTATCCATGTAAAGGACTTAAGCCAGTGTCTGTCCCATCATACTGCCTAATCACTATTCTATCTTGTTATTATTGTGGTTGTTATTATCATCACAGAAGACATGAAAAAAAAATACTCTTAGCTTTTGAGGAAAGGAAGAAAAGCCCTATCTTTGAACTTTTCTTCTCTCAGTTCTACGCATGTTTGAAGCTGAGACTCTCTCGGCTTTCTAACGACAACATGGCTGCAGCACAGTTAACGGTACAAACTTGCTACCCCAAGTCTGAATTCACTATTAGCCTTTCCCACATTTTAAATCCTTTCCCAGCCACACTCACAGATTAAAAAGTGTAAGTGTGTATGTGTGTAGTGAGGGTAGGAGGTTGGACCTCCACTCCTAAATAATACTAGGTCACTGGGATGAATGGTTCTCCCCTGTACCTCTTCCCCTTCCCTTGGTAAATCTGATTCACTTGCAGTCCCTCAGGAGCAGGTGAGGTAAGGATGGCTAATCCTCAGCAATGAGAAGGATTGTAAAACTGTTTCTGACTTAATAATAATAGGAAGGTTTCTTTCTGTTGGGTCAGAGGGGGAGCTAGGCCAGGTCACCTATCTGACATCTAGGACCAAGCATTATCCTACAAATCTTTTATGTGATTCCTTATTTTCAAATATTTAAAACAAAACAAAAACCACCTTGCTGACTGCTTAAGATTTTAGGGCTAACAAAATAGAGCCCCCTGTTTTCTTGGTTACTGACTACACAGTCACTAACAAGTTAGTTTCTAGTTTGATTTAGAAATGAAACTCCCTGGCAAGTTTTTGCAAAGAGTTTTGAAATTGTTGCCATTGGGTATAGACCTAGGAGAACAGAAAAATAGGAGGATATGAAATATATCTTGTATACCACTCTTTGCAAGCTGTACTACTTCTTTTGAGTATACTCCTGCCTCTTAAATGCATTCAAACACAATCAACAGGAAAAACCTAGTAAACTTTTCAGGTTGAGGGCGACTAGTACATCATTTTATGTCTTGAGGATAATACCATGCTTGCTATTCCAAGAAATGTTTGGAGGAGTGTGGAACGCTGCGGGATCTGAGGCCACTGGTGGCTCCTAAATACCCCTGAGTCAGTGTCTCTGCTTCACTTCGTTTCTACAATTAAACATGAGATTTATAACATCACATTTTTTCTCTTCCCCACTGAGCACCAAAATCACTGTCTCTTCTCCATAGTGCATTTTATTTTTATTACTCTCCCACAGACATAACTCATATAAGGGGGCCAGCAGAGAGTCAGAGTGAGACTAAGCTAACAGAAGCACACACTATGACTGTCCCTCTTGCCTCTTCTAGGAAGTGCCCATGTGGCATCCCTTCTCACCCCCCACCACTGCCCCAGCTACAGGAAAAAGAACTAGTGCAAAGCATGTTTTGGGTGCTATGTATTACTTTACATATGGCTAAAAACTCCAGGCATTTGAACTTGCTATCTTACTCATCAGTGTCACATGTAATCTTGCTTCATCATTCAAACCAAAGGAAATAACATGTTCCGCATTTTTACCAAATGTAGGACTCCCTTGCAATTCCTGAGATCTGAGTTTGGAACTAGAAGTGAACCTTTCCAGAACTAAGTTAAAACTAATGTCGTCAAGCACAACATCATGGTTCAGAGGGAAAAAAGAAAAGCATCCAACCAAGGTTCACCAAATTAAAATCTCATCAGTCCCCTTAGACATCAAATGCCTTCTTAGAAACCATGTTGATGAATTACATGTAAATGAGTCAGAACAGAGGTATTATTAACTCAAGACTTCAAGGGGAAAAATATTTGGCCATAGATTCTTTCAAATTTTCTAAATATTGTTCAGTTCTACAACTGGTATGTTGAAAAGTAGAATTTTTTTTACAGCTTTATTGAGCTATAGTTCACATACCATACAGTTCACCATTTAAAGTGCATACCTCAAAGATTTTTAGTATATTCGTAAATATATGCAAGGACTACAACAGTCAATTTTAGAATATTTTCATCATTTCAAAAATAAACCATCTAGGGCTTCCCTGGTGGCGCAGTGGTTGAGAGTCCGCCTGTCGATGCAGGGGACACGGGTTCGTGCCCCGGTTCGGGAGGATCCCACATGCCGTGGAGCTGCTGGGCCCGTGAGCCATGGCCGCTGAGCCTGCGCGTCCGGAGCCTGTGCTCCGCAACGGGAGAGGCCACAACAGTGAGAGGCCTGCATACCACAAAAAAAAACAAACACAAAAACCCATCTATTGTTTAACTACCATCTCCCTATGCCCCTATATTCCCCAGCCCTAAGCAACTACCAATCTACTTTGTCTTTATTGATTTGCCTATTCTGGACATTTCATGTAAATGGAATAATGTCATATGTAGTTTTCTGTGACTGGCTTCTTTCATTTCACATGTTTTTGGGGTTCATCAATGTCATCAGTGTTCATCAATGTAGCACATAACAGTATTTCACTCATTTTTATGGTCAAATGATATCCCATTGTATGGAAATGCCAGCTTGTGTTTATCAACTTATCACTGATGGAAATCTGGGTTTTTTCCACATTTTAGTTATTATAAGTGACGCTGCTATAGAGATTCATGTACAAGTCTTAGTTTGTAAATATATGTGTGTGTGTGTGTGTGTGTGTGTGTGTGTGTGTGTTCACTTCTCTTGGGCAAATTGCTAGGAGTGGGATTGCTGAGTCATATAAAAACTCTGTTTAATCATTTGAAGAACTGCATTTGTTTTCCAAAGTAGCCTCACCATTTTACATTCCCATCCGCACTGCATGAGGGTTCTAATTTTTCCACATTCTTGCCAATACGTTTTATAATTATGACTTTATGATTCCAGCCATTCTAGTGGGTGTGAAGTGGAATCTCTTGTGGTCTTGATTTGCATATCCCTGATGGCTAATGATAAGCATCTTTTCATGTTCTTACTGGCCATTGTAGTATATCTTCTTTGGAGAGCTGTGTATTCAGATCCTTTGCCCATTTTAAAATTAGGTGATTTGTCTTTCTGTTACTGAGTTGTATGAGTTCTTTGTATGTTGATACAAGTCCCTTACCATGTATATGATTTGCAGATATTTTCTTCCATTCTGTGGGATATCTTTTCCTTTCTTGATAGTGTCCTCGAGGCACAAGAATTTTGAATTTTGATGAAGTCCAATTTATCTCTTTTTTTTCTTTTGTTGCTCAAGTTTTTAGTGTCGTATATAAGAAGTTATTGCCAAATCCCAGGTCATGAAGATTTATTCCTGTGTTTTCTTCTAAGAGTTTTATATTTTTAGCTTTTACATGAAGGTCTTTGATCTATTTTGAGTTAATTTTTATACATGTTATGGGTTAAGAGCCCAACTTCATTCTTTTACCTGTGGCTATCAAGTTGTGCTAGTACTGTCGGTCAAAACAACTCTTATTTCCCCTCTGAATGATCTTACAACCCTTGCTGAAAATCAGTTGACCGTAGACACATAGGTTTACTTCTGGACTCTCAGTTCTATTCATCTGATCTGTATGTCTATCCTATGACAGCACCACACTGCCTTGATTAATGTTACTTTGTACTAAGTTTTGAAATTGAGAAATGTGAATCCTCCTGCTTTGATCTTTTTTTCGAGATTGTTTTATCTATTCTGAATCCCTTGAATTTCCATATAAATTTTAGAATCAGCTTGTCAATTTCTGCAAAGAAGTTAGCTGGGATTCTATTTATTTATTTATTTGGTTGTGTTGGGTCTTCGTTGCTGTGCGTGGGCTTTCTCTAGTTGTGGCGAGAGGGGGCTACTCTTCATTGCGGTGCGCGGGCTTCTCACTGAGGTGGCTTCTCTCTCTCGCAGAGCACGGGCTCTAGGTGCGCAGGCTCAGTAGTTGTGGCACACGGGCTTAGCTGTTCTGCAGGATCATCCCGGACCAGGGATCTTCCTGGACCAGGGATCGAACCCGTATCCCCTACACTGGCAGGCGGATTCTTAACCACTGCGCCACCAGGGAAGTCCCTGGGATTCTGATAGGGAGGGCATAGAATCTATGTATCAATTCGGGGAGTATTGCCACATTAACTATTAAGTCTTCCAATACCTGAATGTGGACCTCCCCCCTCCCCATTTATGTAGATATGTTAAATTTCTTTCAACAGTGTTTTGTAGTTTTCAGAATAAGTTTTGGACTTTTGTTAAATTTATTCCTAACTGTTTTATTATTTTTGATGCTACTGTAAATTGAATTTTCCTTCATTCCACTTTCAGATTGTTCATTGCAAGTGTATGGAAACACTACTGATTTTTGTGTATTGATCTTGCAGTTTTGCTGAACTCATGTATTAGTTGTATTAGTTTTTTGTCTGTATGTTTATTGTTTTAAATTCCTTAGAATTTTCTACAGACAAGATCTGGATGCCTTTTATTTCCTTATAGTACGTAGTTTTCCTGGAGCCTCTGCTATAGTTTTAAATAGAAGTGGTGAGAGTCGACATCTTTGTCTTGTCCCTGACCTTAGGGGGGAAAGCATCCTGTCTTTCAGCATTAAACATTCTGTTAGCCATGGATTTTTTTGTAGATGCCCTTTTTCAGGTTCACAATATTCCCTTCTACTCCTACTTTGTTCAGTGTTTTTGTCATGAAATGGTGTTGGATTTTGTCAGATGCTTTTTCTGAGCCTATTGAGATGATAATGTGGCTTTTGTTTTTTATTCTGTTGACATGGTATATTACACTAATTGATTTTCAGATACTAAACCAACCTTGTATTTCTGGGATAAATCCCATATTTCCATGGTGTATAATTCTTTTTATATGTTGCTAGATGGCTAGTATTTTGTTGATGAGTTTATGTCCATATTCATAAGAGATATTGGTGTACAGTTTTCTCCTGATTGTCTGGTTTTGGTATCAGGATAAAAATAGCCTCACAGACTGAGTTGGGAAGTGTTCTGTCTATTTTTTGGAAGAGTTTGTGAAAATTAATATTAATTCCCCTTTAAATGCTTGGTAGAATTCAGCAGTGAAGACATCTGAGCCTGGACTTTTCATTGTGGGTAAGTGTTTGATTACTAATTAAATCTCTTCTTTTAGTTCTATTCAGATGGTGTATTCCTGAGTCAATTGTGGTAGTCTGTGTTTCTTTTAAGAATTTGTCCATTTCATCTATGTTATCTAATATATTTGCATACACCTGTTCATAGTATTCCTTTATAATTATTTTTTTCTTTCTGTAAATTTAGTAGGGATGTCCCTTCTGTCATTTCTGATTCTATAAATTTGAGCCCTCAAAATTTTTCTTGGTCAATATAGCTAAAGGTTGGTCAATCTTTTTGATCTTTTCAAAGAACCGGCTTTTGACTTCATTGATTATTTCTTCTCTATCTCATTAATTTCCACTGTAATCTTTCTTTCCTTTCTTCTTCTTACTTTAGGTTTATTTCACTCTTCTTTATCCAGTGTTTTAAAGTGGGAGTTTAGATTGTTAATTTCTTATTGTCCTTCTTTTTTAATACAAGAATTTACAGGTATAAATTTCCCTATAGGTACTGCTTTAGATTCAGCCCATAAGTTTTGATATGTGTGTCTTCATTTGCATTCATCTCAAAGTGTTTTTTAATTTCCCTTTTGATTTTTTCTTTGACCCATTGGTTATTTAAGAGTGTGCTATTTAATTTTCACATATTTTTGAGTTTTCTAAATTTCTCTCTATAATTGATCTCTGTTTTCATTCCACTGTGGTCAGAACACACATACAGATTATTTCTATCCTGTCAAATTTATTGAGGTATGTTCTATGGCCTAACATATAACATATAGTCTATCCTGAAGAATATTTCATATGAACTTGAAGAGAAGGAATATTCTGCTGTTTTGGGGTGGAAGGTTTTATAGATTTCTGTTTAGTCTACAGTGGTCCCTCTGTATCCTCAGGGGACTGGTTCCAGAACCCCCTGAGGATATTGAAATCCGAGGATGCTCAAGTCCCTCATATAAAATGGCATCATATTTGCATATAACCTATGCATATCCTCCTGTATACTTTAAATCATCTCTAGATTACTTATAATACCTAATATAACACAAACATTATGTAAATAGTTGTAATTACAATGTAAATACTATGTAATTAGTTGCCAGTGCATGACAAATCCAAGTTTTACATTTTGGAACTTTATGGAATTAAAAAAATATATTTTCGATCCACAGTTGGTCTAATCCACGATGCAAAACCCAAGGATATGTAGGTCCAATGGTGATTGGGTTATAGTTTTGCTCAAGTCTTTTATTTCCTTGTTCTGCCTAGTTGTTCTATCTGTTATTGAAAATGGGGTATTGAAGTCTTTATTATTGTTGAGTTTTCTATTTCTCCCTTCATTTCTGTCAAGTTTTATGTAGTTTGCTACAATCTCACTAGGTGCATATATGTTTATAATTATTTCACCTTCCTGGTGATTTTGCCCTCTTGTGATTAAAATTTTTCTCTCATTATCTCTAGAAACATTTTTTGTCTTAAAGTATATTTTGCTTGATATTCTAGCCACTCCAGCTCTCTTGTGGTTGCTGTTGGATGATATATCCTTTTCCATTCTTTTACTTTCAATTTATCTGTATCTTTGAACGTAATGTGTGTATCCTGTAGACACTGTGTATTTGGGTTGGGAATTTTTAACAATCTAGTCTGACAATTTCTGCCTTTTGGTTGAGTTGCTTAATCCATTCACATGTAATGTTATTATTAATATAGTTGGATTTACATCTGCTGATTTACTTTTTGTTTCTATTATATCTCTTTTCTCTTTTGTTGTACTATTCTTCCTTCACTGCTTTCTTTTACGTGGAATATTTTCTAATGTGACATTTTAATTACTTTAATTTTTTTTCCATTATAGTTTTAATAATTATTTTCTGAGTGGTTGCTTAGGGCTTACTTTATACATCTTAACTCCTCAAAATCAGACTTATACTAACTTAATTTTGGTGAAACATTACTCCTATAGAGCTCTATTCTCTTTCCCCTTTTTGTGATATTATCGTTATAGATATTACATGTATAAATGTTACAAACTGAACAATATATTGTTATAAGTACTACTTCATATAATTTTATGACTCTAAAGAAGCTATGAGAAGGCTAAGAATGTGATGCTGTGATAATAAGGGTTTTAAAGCCTCTTTAGAGATGACTCTGTCTTACTTTGATGATGAACTGATTTTCAGGGTGCCATTTTATCCTTTGAGTAGCACTACTATGGTTGCCTCAATGTTGTTACCATGTAATTGCTTCATATCTCATATTGTGTGGCTTCCAATAGCAAAGACTTAGATGCCAAGAAGGACTTAAGCTATTTAAAAGCATCCTTATAATGATGGGTTCAGATCCCTAGTGAACCTAATCATCAAGATTAACTCAGTCACTCAACCAGTTAATTTTTGTGGATAAAAAAATATAATAGAAATTGAAATGTTAGAAGGAGCCTTGGATTTTTATTTATTTTTTACTTTGGATGGAAGGGAATGTCATGCAAAGTATGAAATCTACCTTGTGCCTTTATGAAGTAGTGTAAGAAGGTAACTGCATGTTCTGTTTTCTGATTTTACATTTTTCCCTCTTAATTACCTATACAATTTATGACACTTTCCAAATATTATTGTTTCGATCTTTCCTAACCTTGAGGGGTTATATCTTGTTTATCTTGGTTCCTCCAGAACCTAATAATCACTAGCACATAGTAGATGCTCAGAAATTGTGTTGAATATTATAAATATTTTAGATATTGATTCTTAAAGATGTGGATCTGTTTCCCCTTAACAAGTTTTATGCACTCCCTAATTTAATGCTAAGGATGGTCTTATTTGAGAAAGTGCAAATACAATGCTTTTATTTTACAGCTTCTAGTAATCTCACTCATATGATGATTATAATCATAAAGAAGCCAAGTGTGCCTCCACAAAATTGATTCTGTTAATATCTGGTGTCTACATAAGCATATGGAACTGTCTGCTCAGGTATGAGTTTAGGATACATGTTTTAATCAGTACGTAGCATGTGTTTTGAAGACACAGGAGCATAAAGGAACATTTTACATTATAGATATCACAAAATTTTGCTTTTTGTATTTCTGATGCTTAATGAAATCATCTTGTTCCATAGTCAGTTTTGTTGGAAGGAGAATGAAAATCGACATTTAGATGCTTCTTCTAGATATGTTGATTAACATATTTAACTCAACGAGCAGAAGGGGCTAGTAGTTTAGGTATTTTTATGTCCATTTTACAGGTGAGGAAAAGGAAGTTCAACAAACTTAAATCAAGTGGTCAAAGTCACCTAGCTAGGCAGTAGTAAAATTGGGATTTACACCACTCTGTTACACTGTAGTTGACAGAAAATAGGAAATTCGGGGACTTTAGCTTTTTACCATGAAAAAGTAATCAGACCCAGTTGTGCTTTACTTCTATAATGTAAACAACTACAAAACTGGACAAAATATATGAAACCGTAATTTTCAGATGTTGGAGAGCAGACAGTACAGGACCGTGATCTTTAAGAGTAGGGGGAAAAAATGGACCTTAGACTGTACCATGTTTCTACCTGAAGAAATTTTCTGGAAGGGAGGAGGAACCCAGGGAAAGTCTTGCTGGGTAGAGGAAAAAGTTCAGAGTTCTAGGACACTGAGGCAACTGAAAGTACAAAATACCAG
This sequence comes from Phocoena phocoena, assembly GCF_963924675.1. NCBI lineage: Eukaryota > Metazoa > Chordata > Mammalia > Artiodactyla > Phocoenidae > Phocoena > Phocoena phocoena. The sequence goes on from NC_089227.1 coordinate 34,445,151, forward strand.
AGAGGAGGCGGCTAAATAGAAAAGGAGCATAAGAGTCTGCATTGGGGTGTCTGGAGTCTGTGACTGATTACTAAACCATGCATGTATATGATGAAACTTCATGAGGTCAGTCTCAAAACTACTGGAAGCTCTAAGCTGAGCGATTCCTAGAACTCACATGGGAATGGGGGATATTTGAGTTCCAACTAGCCAGAGACCTTGTTGAACACCTGGGACATTACTAGGTATTAAAATACACTGACTTAATAGTAAAACTAAGCTAGATGCAGAGTAAAGGATACCCTAGCCCTGCCCTAATATGACTTAAAACTAAGCTTTGAGATAATCAAGCTGATCTGCAAATAATTTAACTCCCAAACAAAACGAAGTTCAATACTCTTTAAAGGAAGGAACAAAATTCAGTCAACAACATAATATTTACAATGGGAGGGGATAGTAGAAGCATAAGGCTGTAAAGCTTTTACTTTTTACATGATGTGGTATAATATTACTTGATGGTAGATTGAACTATGTTAAAGATGCATGTTGTAAACTCTTGAGCGACCATTAAAAAAATCAAAACAAAACAAAAACCTTGGCACCAAATTTAAGCAACAAAACAAAACAAAACCCCAAACAAAAAATAAAAGTATAGCTATTGAGCCAAATGTACAGATTATTTTGAAAACTATAAGATATCACTTAATTTAAAACTAGGTAAGGAAAGAGAAAAAAGTGAATAACTGAAAGATAGGAAAAATAGAAAAGTTGGTAGACTTAAACAAAATCATATTGGAAAGCACATTAATTGGAAACAGTCTAACCATTCCAATCAGCTTTTGCTTGTCTGTAAAGCTTTTGATCTCTCCATCAAATCTGAACAAGAGCCTTGCTGGGTAGAGGATTCTTGGTTGTAGGCGTTTCCCTTTCATCACTTTAAATATCTTGCCACTCCCTTCTGGCCTGCAGAGTTTCTGCTGAAAAAATCAGCTGATAGCCTTATGGGAGTTACCTTGTATGTTACTTGTGGCTTTTTCTTTGCTGCTTTTAATTTCTCTCTTTATCTTTAATTTTTGTTGTTTTAATTACAGTGTGTCTTGGAGCATTCCTCTTTGGGTTCATCCTGTATGGGACTCTCTGTGCTTCCTGGACTTGGGCGACTGTTTCCTTTCTCAGGTTAGGGAATTTTTCAGCTATTGTGTTTTTCAAATATGTTCTCAGCCCCTTTTTCTCTCCCAGTCCCTCTGGGACTCCTACAATGGGAATAATACTATGCTTGATGCTGTCCCAGAGGTCTCTTCAACTGTCCTCATTTCTTTTCATTCTTTTTTCTATTCAGCAGCAGTGATTTCCACTACTCTATCTTCCAGCTCACTGATCCATTCCTCTGTATCATTTAGTGAACTGTTGATTCCTCCTAGTGTATTTTTCATTTCAGTTATTGCATTCTGCATCTCTGGTTGTTCTTTGTAATTTCTAGCTCTTTGTTTAAAAACTTCGAACTTTTTGCTCTGTGCATCCATTCTTCTCCTGAGTTCTTTCATCATCTTTATGATCATTACTCTGAACTCCTTCTCGGGTAGATTGCCTATCTCCACTTCACCTAGTTCTTCTGGGGTTTTATCTTATTCCTTCATCTGGAACATGTTCCTTTGCCTCCTCATTCTAAGTTGCTGTGTATATTTTTACGAATGTGATAGGTTAGTTACATTTCTCGACCTTGGAGACGTGGCCTCTGTAGGAGATGTCCTATGAGTACCTGTAGTGTGCTCACCCAAGCAACGTGCTTTAGGGGTTTCCCCCTAAGAGGGCTGCGTGGGTCCTTCTGTTGTGGCAGGCTGAGTATGTGGGTGGTCTGGTAGGCTTGGTTGGCCCCAAGCCCAGTTGGTTGTCAGGCCTTGCCTTGTACAGATGCTGCTGGTGCTGGTTAGCAGGCCCTGGTCATGAGGTGGCTGATGCAGAACCCCAGGGGCCCCCAGGGCTAGTGCTGGCTCACTGGTGGGCAGAGTCAGGGTCCAAAAGACACTGGGGCTTTTAGCCCTGCAGTGGTGGGTGAAGCCAGGTTTTGGGGTTAGAGCTGGATTACTGGCAGGCAGAGCTGGGTCCTGGCTGCCAGGCCCAGGGATCCCAGAGCTGGTGTCAGAGGGGTTGGGGGGTCAGTTCCCGACACAGTTGGGCATGGGGTCCGGGGTATCCTGAAGCTTGTGTTGATCTGCTAGTGGGCAGGGCTGGGGCCCAGCTGGTCTCAGGGTAGGGTCTGGCCGGCTGGTGTGCAGGCTGGGTTCTCAGCGGGCAGGATTGTGGTTTTCTTGGGTCTGGTGTCTGCCCTCTGGTGGATGGAGGCTGGTCTAGAGGCTGGTGCAGCCTTCCTGGAGGGCGGGGCTGTGGTCTGCCCACTGGTGGGTGGAGCTAGTTGGCCCTGTGGTGGGCAGGGCCCTGTGGTGGGCAGGGCCCTGTGGTGGGCAGGGCCCTGTGGTGGGCAGGGCCCTGTGTAGAGGCAGCTATGAGCTCAGGAAGACCTTAGGCAGCCTGCCTTCTGATGGGTGGGGCTCTGTTCCCACCCCGTTAGTTGTTTGGCGTGAGGTGTCCCAGCACCAGCGCCTACAGGCTGTTGGGCGGGGCCCGGTCTCGTTGCAATGAGCAAGAGGGAGGGTCACCTGGTGCAGCCAACACGGCTTCCCACTTCCACACGTGTGTAGAACAAGCTCCCAAATATGGCTGCTCCCAGCGTCTGCGTCCCCAGCCGCCCACCCCAGCCTCTCTGGGAGACTCTCCAACACCAGCAGGTAGGTCTGTCCTAGGTTCCTATCAAATTACGGCTTTTTGCCTTGGGTCCCGGTGCGCGTGAGATTTTGTGTGAGGAAGTCTCTCTTGCCCACGGACTTGTGGGGCTCCTGAAATTAAGCCCCGCCAGATTTCAAAGCCAAATGGTCTGAGGGCTCGTTTTCCCGGTGCAGGACGGCCGGCTGGGGAGCCTGACGTGGGACTCAGGATTCTCACTCCTGTGGGAGAACCAATGCACTATGATTATTCTCCAGTTTGTGATTTGCCCACCTGAGGGTGTGGGAGTTAAACATATCAGGAGTTTGCCTCTCCTGGCTGTCTTGTTGTGGTTTCTCCTCTATGTTTTTAGTGGTGGAAGATCTTTTCTGGTAGGTTTCGGCCTTTTTCATAAATCGTTGTTCTGTAGAAAGTTGTGATTTTGGTGAGCTCATGAGAGGAAGTGAGCTCAGGTTCAGCCTTTTTCATAAATGGTTGTTCTGTAGAAAGTTGTGATTTTGGTGAGCTCATGAGAGGAAGTGAGCTCAGGTTCTTTTTACTCCACCATCTTGGGCAATCTCCTAACCATTCTAATTACAAGGCAGAGATTATAAGAATGAATTAAATACATAAACCCAACTATAATGCAGACTATAAGAGATGTCATACAATATGTGAAAATAAAATATATGTATTATTGCAGGTACTATACATTGGATGTTAAAAGTAAAAGGATGGAAAAAGACAATGCAAACACTGAGAACTGTAGTGATTATATATATATCTAACAAAGTAGATTTAATGACAAGTAATATTATCAGGGATAAAGAGGGGCTAAAAAAAAAACTGTCTAAAATCCATGATCCAAGCATTCACCTAAAGAAGACAAGAAAAAGAAGAGCAAATTAACTCCAAATTAAGCAGAAGAAGCTAGGGAAGAACAATTGTCAAGAATACGGAGAAGATCAGTGAACCAAAAAGCATGGTGTTTTTGATTTCTAGTATTTTCTTTTATTCTTTCTTAAATTCTCTGATAATTCAAAATCCATGTCATATCTGAGTTGGGTTCTGATGCTTGCTTTGTCGCTTCAGATTATGGATTTTTAGCCTTTTAGCATGCCCTGTGATTTTTTTATTGTTGTTGAAACCTGGGTATGACATATCCAGTAATAGGAACTAAGGTAAATAGGCCTTTAGTGTGAGGTTTTATGTTAACATTAAACAATAAACACATCCCAACTAGGGGTTGGCCTTTTTTCCTTTTCTTCCCTGTTGACTTTGGGCATCCTGAAGTACTCCTCCGTAGAGAGTCTGTTTTGCAGCTTGTTCAGCTGTAATCTACTATTATGCTGGAGCCCTGTTTTATGATGGCAAGGTGTAGATGGGGGGAAAGTGTTCTATAATTGTTTGATTAAATCCATCTGTTAGTGGGCCTGTGACCATAAGCTTTGATCTTCACAAGTGTTTCTTAGCTGTTCCCCTCTCCCTTAGGTTAGACAAGAAGTCTAGAGGGGGCTGGAGTGGGAGAAATGCCCTTTCCTCAGGTGAGATCTGGCTCTGGTAAAGTCTTTTCCCCTGGAGAGTATGGACAGCAAACTTTCTTATGGAGAACACTGAGAGGATATTTCACAATGATTATCCTTCACCTTCCCTGCCAGAGCCACAAAGGGATCTTTCTCAGCTCTTCACCATGAGGACTTAGTGGGGTTCCTGGAGGTAAGCCCATAAAAGTGTGAGAGACCCTCCCCGCCAAGACTGTAGCCCCCAAGGGTTTCTCACTCTCACACTAGTCCTCATTTAGCCCCCAGCAATTCGTTAAAATTGTCAGTGTTACCACCAGTTTATGGCTCCACCTGCTTCTGCTTCAGGCAAGTAGATCTTAGCTGTAATGTTCTGGATTCACCTGATTCTCATCGGATTCAGGATGGTGATTTGCTCTTAGAACTCGTTTCTCTAATGGGTCCAAGAAAACTCATTGCTTTTTGATTTGATTAGTTTATTTTTTCCTGGTTTAATGATGGGAGTGATGACTTCAAAACTCATTACATTTTGCACGTGAAACCAAATCCATCCATTGAGTTTTTTTTTTTTACTTTGGTTATTGTCATTTTTATTTCTAAAATTTCCATTTGCTTCTTTATATATTCTGCTTCTTTTGAGACTTTCTGTATTTCATTTATTTCAAGTGTATTTGTAATTGCTCATGAAATATTTTAATGATGGCTGCTTGAAAATTCTTGTCAGATAATTCCAACATTTGTGTCATCTGGTGTTGGCATCTGTTGAATTGTCTTTGCTCGTTCAGTTTGAGATATTCCTGATTCTTTGCATGATACAAGTTTTGATTGAAATCTGGACAGTTTGGGTACTGTGTTACAAGACACTGTTCCATTTTGTTTAAATCTGGCATTTTAGCAAGGTTTCTCTGATACCATTCCATTGAGTGATGAAGGGTGCCACATCATTACTGCCAGATGGCAGTGGGAGTACAGATTCTTCGCTTGGCTTCCACTGACCTCAATGATAGGGGTAGGTGCGTGCCCAGTAGGCGTCCACTTACACCACTCTGGCCATTCCCTGGGTCCTGATGTCACTAGTTGGTGTGCCTTCTCTCCACCTTCTTATGTTTGTTTTATATATAACACCCAGAGTTTTAAATTGTACTTGGTGTGAGGAAAAGTGCATTTATTACATATTCCTGAAAACAAATGTCTCTAAGTTTTTTTATGAGGCCAGTAATATCTTAATACCAGGAACACACAAAGGTATTTTAGGAGAAGATATTTTAGGAAAAGATATTTTAGGAAATATTCCTTCTGAACATAGATGGAAAAAGCTTTTAAAAAAATCCTAATCAATTTAGGAAATTGACTCCAGCAATATATAGAAAGTACAATATATACCATGACTGAGGGATGCACGGTTGGTTTACCATTTGAAAAATTAATCAATGTAACTCACTATATTACATATATAACTACAAAAGAAAAAAAGATCATCTCAAAATATGCAAAAATAAAAATCCACTTGAAAAAATTCAACACCATTGAAGGTAAAAAAGAAAAACTTCAGCAAACTAGAAATGGTCAGGAGCTTCTTCATTCTAATAAAGGGCATCTATTACAAAGCTATAGCTAATATCATACTTGCTGTTCAGTGACTGAATACTATCCCCCTTAAGATCAGGAACTAGAGGAGGATTTCTGTTCTCACCAAGTCTGTTCAGTATTATACTGGATGTCTTAAATATTTACACAAAGCAAGAAAAAGAAATAAAAGACATACCAATTAGAATAAAGAAACACCACCAAGAAAATTAAAAAGCAAGTCACAGACTGAGAGAGAACATTCACTTTATGTATATCTTACTAACCACTTATATTTAGCATATGTTAAAAACTTAAACAAATCAATAATAAAAAGAAAAATCAACCTGAAAAAATGGACAATAGACATTAAATAAATACTTCAAGAAAGAGTTACCAGTGATAAACAAGTGCATGAAAAGATGCTAAACTTCACAAGTTATCAAGGAAATGCAAATTAAAACCCCAATAAGACACCCTATTTACTCACTAGAATGGCTAAATGTAAAAAGACTGACAGTACAAAGTGCTGGTAAAAATGTGGAGCAACTGGAAGTCTCATATACTGTAATTGAGAATACAACTGATATAATTACCTTAGGAAATAGTTTGGTAGTTTCTTTCAGAGTTCATTGTTCTCCTACTATATGACTCATCAATTTTATTCCTAGTTCCCCCACCCCCCCCCCCCCCCCCCCCCCCGGAGAGAATGTAAAAGCATATATAAACCCAAAGTTTTAAATGTAAATTTTTATAGCAGCTTTATTCAAAATACTACCCCCCCACCCACAAAGAAACAACTTATTTTGGGCATTCCCATCAACAAGGTGGATCTCACACAAAATTGGGTTCAGGTGTTGAGACTGCCGATGCCACACACACAAAGAAGTTAGAAAAGGTTTATTCACGTAATAAGGCTTTTTGGGGCACATGAGTCAGGTGCTTCCTGAAAATGATATGTAAACACAGAAAAAATGTTTAGCCTTGCAAATTATAATAGCATTTGATATATATATAATATATAGAGAGAGATAAAACTTAGAAAAAGAATATGGCTCGAAGTGCTTGGATTTAAATCCTGATGATCACTTTCTAGTTAGATTAATTTGGGCAAATTACTTTATCTCTCTGTACCTCTTTTTCTATTTCAGCAAATGGGTCAAATAACAATCAATACCTCAAGAGTTATTGTGTGAACTAAGTGTGTGAATATACTACAATACTTAGAACAGTTCCTGGGAAGAAATAAGCCATTGTTAAATATTAGCTTTATTTTTTCTTTTTTTTACAAGAATGTAGGGAGTTACTTTCATGCACAGTTTCTAGAAATATGAATTATTACATTCTTTTTGAGACCACTACATATGAAATGCCTTTAAAGTATGCATAAATTTGGCCAACATTTCTATCTCTGGGAATGCATATGCAAAATTAATTAGGTGTATGTGCAATGAATTCTCTCCAAGAATATATAATCACATCATTGTTTATACAGAAAGAAAAAAATGAAATAACACAAATACCCAAATTCCAATTATAAGGGATTAAATTATGGGACAATCATATATTATTTCCTTAAATTTCCATGACAACATGCAACAAAGCACACTTTAAACAGAATTCTGAAAAAAAGGGGGTGGGCAAAAGGATGGCATTAAAATATACTATAAAGCTATAATTATTAAAGCAGTGTGATTTCAGGGAAAAAATAGATAAGTAGAATGGAAAATTATAACAAATATATGTTTATCTACTCATATTGGTCTTGATATATATATGACATAAGAGATTAATAAAAAAAGGTAAAATTAAAAACCAGTGATGGATTTATTACTAATCATATAATATCAGAAAAAATGAATAGATATTTGAAAAAAAAATAGTTCTTTACCTCATACCGTAGCCGAAAAATTTTTTCAAGGATTAAGGAAAGAATTAAATGATAAAAAGAAAAGGAATATGAATATCTATCTGATCTCTACAGACTTTCTTAACTCAAATGAATGGAAGTAATTACAAAAGAAAATATCAACAAACACAAGTATATGTGTTTGTCTGATATACAGAAATCAAAAGTAATGCATGTCTGATATACAGAAATCAAATGCATGTCTGATATACAGAAATGCATGTCTGATATACAGAAATCAAAAGTAAAATTAGGAAACAAAATTTGAGAAATATCTTTAGCAAATATGACATAAGCTTGAGGGTCTTACTGTGTGTAAATTTTTGCCTTAAAAATGATTCTTTTATAACTCTTCAAGCTGTCTTTATAACACATTATTCTTTCTTAAACATTTGTAGATTTTTAAAAAATAACATTGTTTATTTTATTTATTTATTTTTGGCTGTGTTGGGTCTTCGTTGCTGTGCGCAGGTTTTCTCTAGTTGCAGAGCACGGGCTCTAGGTGTGTAGGCTTCAGTAGTTGTGGCTCGTGGGCTCTAGAGCGCAGGCTCAGTAGTGGTGGCACACTGGCTTAGTTGCTCCGCAGCACGTGGAATCTTCCCAGACCAGGGATCTATCACGTGTCTCCTGCATTGGCAGGCGGATTCTTAACCACTGCACCACCAGGGAAGTCCCAAACATTTGTAGATTTTGTAACTTTATAAGAACAAATAAATTAATGAACAATTAATAACAATATTTAGCCTTAGAAACAAGGTGATTTGGGAGAGGTGAAGAAAATCTAAACATATTCTTGACTTGAATAGCAGAACTTCTAAGTAGAGAATCACACATATAGATTGTTCTAAGTTTCTTACTCTGTGTATATAAGTATTTTTAAATTGAGATCAATTGAAAGGAAAAGGAAATCAAGGTCATAAGCAATGAATTGTTGATAAAATAAATACAACTGATAGTGAAAAAATTCAACCCCACTTGTAATCAAGGGAATGTAAACTTAAAAAGTTCCAACTCTCATGTCTTAGATTAGCAAAGCTATCGTGATTGTTAAACAGTACTGAAGGGCATGTCAGCAATGTTCACTCTTTCCCTTTTGGGCCAGTAATGATAGTTACAAGACTTTTTTCAGAAAATGTGGATAAGAATTTACACGTAACAGTAGTTGGTATATAATTAATTATAATATCAAGAATAGAATTATCTCTAATATTCTATAGTAGAAAATGTTAACATCCAGTCATATGTTGAAATGTTATATAACAAATTATTTTTTGAAAGAATTTTTAATGATATTGAAAGTGGTTATAAGTGAAGAAAAGCAGGATGCAAAATTTTTATTATATGTAATCTTAACTATGAATTTTTAAAGTATTCATAGAAAAAAGGCTAAAAAATATGGGTATGATTATGGGTATTTTTTTCATAATTTGTTTTTTCCAACTATATTACTTTGCATTGCAGTAAAATTTATAGCAATGCAAAATATGCTCTATATAAAATTATTTTCTATGACCATCAAATTTTGAGTTAGTATTTTATAAAAATATTTTAGATGATTTGTATAAATTGTTCTGTTTGAGGCTTATAAAAAAGGATGAATTTCATGAATATATTAAATACCTGGTTAGTTGAAGAATTCCAATAATTTTTCATGCTACTTAAAAAATTTTTGGTTTGTATTTAGATGTACTTAACATTAAAAAACAAATTCCTGTTTGTCTCTTTTCTCCTACACTAAAGAAAACAAAGTCCTACAAAGTGGAGGAGACAGGAAACTCTGGAATTGTCTTCTCAAGATGACAGAATTTGTTGTTTAAAAAAAAATTTTTTTTTAATAAAACATTTCATTGGGTGGATACTGTTTAAATGCTAACACCTTGCCAACTGTCAATTTTTGACACTGTTTCTTGTCTTTTTTTATTTGTTTGTTTTATCATTGTACAGTCAGTTTGGATGGCACTTTCTGTTTAGTTTTTCTGTTATTACATGGATTTGCAGCATATTGGGAGCGTTTCCTAAAATGCCCTTAGCATGAGTGATTTTAAATAATATTAAATTTTCTAGTTGCTGAAAACATTTAGAACACCTGATAAGAAGGACTTAAAACAGCAGTCTCATAGCATCATCTTTAGGTATTACTATAAAAGAAATGCAAATTAAAAATAAAAATAATGGTGGGTCCTCTTTGAGCCACTCCCATGCCAAAGGCCCATAAATATTATCATCCATATATAAAACATTTAAAAAGCTAATTATCAGTTTGCATACCTTTTCATATTCACTAGGGTGGGTACTTAAATCACTCTATGGGATCCCTATTACATTCCTCAATATTTTTCTCTACCTAGGTTTCTTCCCCCATTTTTTGCTTAGTTGGATTTTGGTTCCATGTATTTACCCAAACAGGAAAAATACTACCATAATCCTCTTCCTACGGAACAGAGCAGTTTCCAGTGAAAGAATCAAAGATGCAAAACTAGAAATTAGTAAACAAGAAATCTAGACCAGTAATAATGTATTTATTTAGCATTTATCACTTGCTTGTCACTGTTAACTGATTTATATGCATTCATTTATTTAATCTCAAATCAATTCCATGAAATAGAAAGTTGAAGAAACTGATGACCCACAGAGGTTATGAAATTGGTACAGGGTCATGTGGCCAGTAAATGGAATATCTGAGCCTGGAGTCTGACTCTGCTTGGCCTCAGAGCCCAAACTCTTAATCACTAAACTAACTATGTTAAGAGTTTGGGAAGTAAGCTAAAAGCCTAGAAACTGCCCAGTGCTTTGATCTTCTTTTTGTCAGAGGTTGGACTTATCACAGACAGAATCACTTGTTCATTTGATAAGTATACTAGTATCACATCCCAGCTGGTAAACAGGATCCCTATAGTGAGGTCTTAGAACACACCCAGTTCCCATGCAGAAGAGGAAGTATTCATCATGTAGAAAACTCCTGAAATTAGCTGTGTCTCACTGGCTGTTGAATAGTGTAATTGAGTGGTATCTATCACAAATAACATGTACAGCAAAATCATATTAAGGACGTGTGGACGTGTACAGGTTATATCAGTCAATGTGGTTGGTGGAATGAGATGGTAGAAAGATAATGGCCTGTGGAGTACAAATCACAGTTGTTCTTTAAAGCTCACATTGTTTGACAAGGTACTCTCAACAATCCTTAGTTTTTCATTGTATCGATAACATGGCCTCATAATGCCTGTTGGAAGAGTTATTATGAGGAATAGTGGCACTAGTTTGAAAGCACTCATCTGACAGAATAAATTTTGGCTAGTATTATTGTGTATACTATGAGTAATAATTTACAGAATGAAGAGGGCCTTTGTTCTGTGCGGAGTTCTAACGTTAAGAAAACATGTTATGCGTTATATGAGGCAAAGATGCGCAAATGCAAATGCAGATCTAAGCATAAAATGTGAAGCTATGTATCTTGCAATTAAAAGACAATTTTCTCAGTATGGAAGGGTGTGCTGATAATGTGTATGTGAAAAATGACAGCATTGATTTCATCACTCATTCAACAAATAGTCATCCAGAGCCTAGTCTATTCTAGGTGGTAGAGATACATTCAGTGTCTTTACACATAGGACCTACACGTCAGAGTGTCTGAAGGAAAGTAATGTGGGCATATACCCCAATCAGGCCATTTGTAGTTGGCTTGTTCCCATTGCAAAGTGGCAGGCGAGTCCTGCTTGAGAAAATTGAAAACCTTACTTTAGGTCTTAAAAACAGTAAAGTAAAATGTGATATTCATGAATAAGAAAATGTTTAAAATTTAAACTTAATTTACTAAACCCTGACTTTTTTGAAAATGAGGTAATCGTTAAAAAATAGACAATTGTGAATTATTTCTGATTGAAAATCTTAACATCTAAACATTGCTGTATTATGCACTCCAGTAGTTGATGCTATTCTAGTTGTTATATAGATAATCTGCTCAATTTCAGTGATTTAACATAGTAGTAATTTTTATTTTGCACACATAAAGTTCAATATAAGTGTTTATGTGGGTTATTTAAGGGATCTAGGCTCTTTGCCTAACTACATCATCTTCAACCACATGGCTTCCAAAGTCACTGGATAATGGAGGGAACATGGGAGATTTATGTCTGCAGCCCTGGAAATGATGGACCTCTTCTCCAACCACATTGCAGTGGTTAGAAGTTACTGCGAGGGAGACTATAGTCTAGGTCAGTGGTATTCGGTTTGTGGTCCATGTACTGGCTGCCCATCTATAAACTATTTGTTACTAATCGTTGATAACATCAGAAACTTGTTCTGGATGTGAATTAACTATTTATGTCACTAAAGACACTGCTGAGTACAGTTACAACTTTCTTGGTGAAGTTTGTTGATTTACATTCTGGTACAAGCTTTTAGTAGTGGACCAGCACTTTGAGTAGCGCTGGCTTAGCTGTGTGCTCAGGAGAAAGAGGAAACAGATTTGATGACCAATTAGCCAGTCTTTGCTACATCCAACAGTATAATTCAGATAGATACACATGTGGGAGTGATAACTGAGTCTGGGTTTTAAGTATCTTTAAGGTCTTTTAATATTAAAATATATTACTTAAATGAAAAATTATTTCAAGAGATTAGTTTTTATAATGTTCTTTGAAAATATGAAAGCATGGGCAAATTAAGAATGATTTAAGATAAACAATAAGTTAACTGTACTTGTCCTTACTGTAAATTTTCAGAAACAAATCTTACTGTAATTTTAACATGTAGCAGTTATGTTACACACATTCATATAACTTTTGTTAACTGAGATAACTCAGCTAATTCAAATGTAAAGAAGTGTGACTTTTGACACAAAATGATGCTACAAAAAGCATTCCAGATTTGGAATGATGAGTTTTGCATTCTAGACTTTGTTGTGTAGCTAACCAACTGTGTGTTATCAGATAAGGAGTGAGCATCATTGGGAAAAGCATCATTGACTAGATCAGGAGTGTAAAATCGATTTGAATTCTTGTGTTAGTCCAGCACAGCTGTCTGGGAGTTGTGTGTTGAAAAGAATTCTGAAGCAGAATTTAGGCCCATTGGTTAAGAGTACTGTGATCAATAAGACTACTGTGATCATTGGATAAGCACTAAGGGTGAAGGATAAGAAAATAGCTATATTTGAAGTAAATATTTGCTGTTATCTCAGCTATGTAATTTATCAGATACTTCATATTTCTAAAATAAGGATCCTTTTGAAGATTTTAGACATAACTATCATAAAGTATACCAAAGGGAGGATATGTGATAGGGTATGGATAATTAAACACCAAAAACAAGAAAAAGGAAAACATTTAGAGAGTGACTGGATTTTAGTCTAACTCTGCTATGATGTAGAAAAGTTATTTCACCGATCAAGATTTTGGTTTCTTCATTTGTTTGAAGAGAACTTTCACAAAATAATTATGTCCATATTTAATGTTAGCACAGGGCACATTACAAATTTAAATGTCTTTTGGGTTAGTCACCATTTTGAATTATCCACACCGTGTTTCTTTCTTTTAATGTGTAGCATCAAGTGTTTTCTGGATTGCATGTTGTACCATTATTGTGACTTATTAATTGGGGCATGGAAATGGACTGGCATTATAATACTTGAGAGAGTATTGCCACATCATAAACATCGGTGTATGCAGTACATTTAAGGGGGAAAAAAGGTGACTTACACTATATAGGAAAAAGCAAAGGTGGCTGCAGATGGAATTAATGAAATAAGATTTAGGCTGCCCATGTAGATGATGTTTGACATTCCTCTCTAAAATATCTCATATGGAAAACCCAGTCTCTTCTGATTAATATAGCTTTGACATACCCAGTGAATTCAAATTTAGATTGCAGAACATTTACATTGCTCAAAGCTCTTTGGACGATTTAGGATGAAATGAATCTCTTGGTCTCTTTGGAATACAATTCTAAGGTGTAGTTTTTCTTTATATTCACACAAGCCACAGATTCAAGAGTGAGAAAACCTGGATTTTAGTCTAACTCTGCTATGATGTAGAAAAGTTATTTCACCGATCAAGATTTTGGTTTCTTCATTTGTTTAAAAAAAAAAAAGTTAAGCAGATGCTTTTTGATATTCATGCTATCCTATGTTTTAATCACAGAACACCAAGGACTTCTTGGTTTGTGATTTATAGGTAGAAATCTTGAGAATCACATGAAGGCAGAAAGCTAGAGCTTAATGGTAATATTATAGGGGTTTTTGGGTATCAATAATTCTTATACAATACACTCAGATATTAAGCCAGAAATCTCAGAGCCATCCTTTATATTCCTTCAAATGGAATTTATTTCCTCCTTTGAGTTCACACCACTCCTAGCTTCAGTTTTATTATCAGGGTTTATTGAGGCTTCACCTGGAACAATAAGACCTCTTATTGCCTTTCCTTCAGGCCTCCCTCCTCTTTTCTACCTCCCACTATTAGTGCTTGCTCTTACTCTATCTCAGCAATGCATAATATAATTGCTTTGCTTTTCTCCCTGAAACAACACAAAAGTAGCAAGTTCATCTTCAGCCCCCTCTGCCTCTGGAACATTGGGATCAAATATAACTGACAGAGTTTTAACAACCAGAGAGACAACTATCTCATGAATGGTCCACATTGACTTCTATCCTTTCTTCTTTTTTATGGTCTTTCTTGGATAGTCAGAATCTCTCGAAAGCTAGAGTTCTCAAACTCTTCGTCTCAGGAATCCTTTACAATCTTAGAAATTATTGAGCTCCCCAAAGAGTTTTTACTTATCTGGGTTATATGTATTAATGTTTACTTTATTAGATAGGAAAACTTAGAACATAGTTTCCTAAAGAATAACTGTATTTTCTAAGAGTAAGAAATGTAGTGGAAAAAAGTGACATGGTATGACAAGTTTCGCAAATCTCATGAGGTCTGATTTAAGAAAAGACAGCTAAAGTCTGCTTCTACATTCAGTTTGTTGCAATGTGTTGTTTTGATTGGCATATGTGGTAAAAATCTGGCTTCACAAAGAAATGTAGTTGGGCAAAGGAGGAGTATTTTACTAGCCTTTTTAGATAATTGGCAACATTCTTCTTTGGTACTATAACAAAACTGAACAATAGTCTTATCTTCAAGATTAGTTTCAGTGTGGAATTTGAAAGCACATCAGTGTACTTTTCCTTCTCTGTTACTGTACATTAAAATCTATTAGTCTGTCTTGTACTTTGAATAGATCTTTTACCAATGTATGATTTTTTAACATTATGCATTGATCATTTGAAAAATATTGGTTCAAGTCATGCAGAACTTCCAAATGTTGACCCATTTCATTATACAAAATAAAAAACTCACATTCATTAATATCACCAATCTCATCCAGAAAGTCTTAAGTATTGGAAAGCTGTCAAACTCAGAGTGGTTAATGCAAGTTTTCTAGAATTCAGAATTTTTATTTGAAAGATTGAATTTTACCATTGACAAAAAACATTTTCAATTGTTTGGGAGTGACAAGGCCATTTTGGTAAATTTGGGGGAAAATGTCTGCTAAATATCCATGGCCGAAGAGCCAGTTTGTCTGGCAGTCGTTCTTTCAAGTAAAAAAATGGCCCCAACTCGCCCTTCCTATTTCCTCTTTTGCCCAGGACACTCATCAGCAAGAAAGAGTGTTCTTACACCCAGTATCTCACACAGAGGTTGGCACAAAAGAAATGTTGACTATATGGTTTTTAATAAATACTGCATAATGTTGTGATAGCATTGATATACCAGATGAAGTTAGTCAGTTGTCCTTTTGCCTAATGCTAAAGTATCCAACTCAGAAAGTAACCTACCCTCTATTTTAACGTACCTAAATGGATATGGATGCTTCTGTTTTGTATACATATTATTGTTTTTAGGCAACATTTATTTAAGGGAGTTAAATTGCTCAGAAAAATGTATTTCCTGTAAGAACCTGTATTTGCTCAAGTTCTTAATGTATCTCAAGTTTGCTAAGAGATGAAAGCTTAATTATCCCAACCACTAAAAGAAAGGTAATTACGTGATACAATATAGCTGTGAAATATCATGACAGCAGCAATCATATTACAATATACAAATATATCAAATTAACATATTGTCCACCTCAAATTTACACAATGTTATATGCCAAATATAGTCAATAAAAGAATAAATCCAGGAAAGACCAAGAGGAAACTAATTAAAAATTCTAGTGCCTTCTATTTAAGTGTTTTCTAATTTTGGATAGAGAGATTTAACATTGTAATATGACTTTAATGATAATTTGTACTATATTAAAAACTATCATTATAAAAATAAATAAATAAGCCTCAAGCATGACCCTGACATAAATATTTATGTTAAGCATTACAGAAGTTTGCTTCCTAATACTTAAGTCCCATAACTCCAGCAAAATCTTAGGGTTTCTTTCATATTTTTTTAATCAGAAAAGAAAAATCAGAAGAAATGATCACTTGGATAATGAGAAACTTAAGTAGTCCATTACTTATGAGTTGGGATAATGGATAAATATAATAATTGGAGCCAATTTTTGTCCTTTCTTTGATTTAATTTACAGAAAACTACACGGACTTAGTTTCAAAAAATTTGTAGACGTATAATTACTATTATTGGCTTTATTCTAGATATGTCTGTACAGGTAAAGCAAAATGTAGAACTAAGCACTTAACAAGGGAATTTTATCAATGCAGACAGGCAAACTGAGTTTTGTTTTCCTAAACAGAAAATTTGGAGGTCCAATTTGGAAAATTGCCTCCACTCTTTTTACTTAATTCTGATAAATGGACAAATCATGAATGTCTAATAACAGCTATTTCTTTGGAATAACGGAGTGTAGAGTGATGTGTGTGTGTGTATGTGTGTGTGTGTGTGTATATGTGTATGTGTATGTGTAATTTCTCTGGAAGCCAACATAAAGACCTCCATTAGCATGGAAGAGTTGTAGGTACAACCTAGTGTATTATTTCTCATTTTCAGAAAGCTAGGCTGGGAGAAAGATTGCTGGCCTCAGTAAAACCTAAAAATACATTCCAGGTTAGGATGGTGCCTTCAGATCTTAGGTAAATAATATTTTTTACTCTACCCCATCTTTCTTAGAAAATACACTTTTAGTGGCGGCGGCAGTATAATTCTCAACCTAATTGTCATATTCTTCCATTTTCACTTTCACCGACCAGAATTGAGTTGAATGTGAGAAAATATGAACTGTGTCTACAAATAAATGAGTCATTAAATAGACTTTGAACTGACAAGTGAAAGAGTGTAGGAATAGCATACAACTTGTCATTCTTTTTATTCATCAGGGGTGTTCAAAAATTGTGGATCCTAGCTAATACCATATTAACACTTGTTAAAACGCTAAGAACCCATATCTACAAGGAAGAATCAAATAGATTGAGGCTTGCAGTTCACTAGGACTTTTCTTTTTTGTGTGTGTGTGTGCTATGTAATCTCAAGCCAGTTAAGTTCTTTGAGCTTCAGATTCTCCATTAAAAAAATTTTTTTTTTTTTGCTTGGTACGCGGGCCTCTCACTGTTGTGGCCTCTCCCCTTGCGGAGCACAGGCTCCGGACGCGCAGGCTCAGCGGCCATGGCTCACGGGCCCAGCCGCTCCGCGGCATGTGGGATCTTCCCGGACCAGGGCACGAATCCGTGTCCCCTGCGTCGGCAGGCGGACTCTCAACCAGTGCGCCACCAGGGAAGCACAGAGATTCTTCATTTTTAAAACATGAGTAATAATATCTTGTGAATATCAAAGGAGATATATGTTTAAATACTTAATATGGCCCCTGACACAGCATAGTTATTTGGTCATTTTCATCTTTTTCTCTTATATTTTCCAAGATAATATTCCAAGTAACAAATGTCTTAATTAAATTGATCGTCCCCTATTCACTGGCATTTCAGAATAGCAGTGGGGCTAAAATACTAGTACCTCAATATCACAGGAATTGAGGGTTTAGAAAAGTAAAAATAAAATTCCTGATTTGGTTACTTTCAGATGTAGCAGAATCACTCTCCTAATTAAGTGGCAGTTACTGCCATTATACATCATTATGTTTAAATGGAGTATCTGGAAGGTGTCTCAATTAGACAGTCCTCCCAATTAAGTGTCCTATAGGTTAATAGGAATTACTTCCTCTCCCTCGGATAGGGTGGTTTGGGAAAAATACCTAAGGCCCAGTCTTTAAAAGGTCAAAATTACGTTTCTTAGTTAACACTCCATAAAGTGGAACTGGGAGAATTTGCCATGACTGTCATGGTTTTTGTCAGTCTGGCTGCAAATCAATCAAGACAACTACATTCTGAGTTACAGTATGATATACACTTTGAGGTAAAATAATGCATAGAGAAAGATCAACAATACTCTTTAAAAGAGCCAAAATCTGTCAGCTGTTAGAATATTCACCATATTATTTTTCAGGTTTGGTACAATTTAAAAAATAATTTGTGGTTTTAAAAAATTAGACAAGATAGAGCACAGAGAACAAATGCTGAGGCTATGAATTCTAGAGACAAGAAAGAACAATTTACAGAAGAATGGTGAGCTCACAAAAAATCACACTATGTGCCACAGAAAGTATTTTGCCCTGTGGCATCTAGACACTGGAAAATATAATTTGGCCACGGCATAGAAGATACTGAACACTCCTTGACTGCTTCTCTGCCACTAACTTCTGCACATACTGGTGACTCTTAAGTCACTGGAATCCTGGGATTTGGCTTACAAAATTTATAGATTATAAAGTCTAAGCTAAACATTTTCGATGAATCTAAGACTTGGTATTTCATTCCACTTATCCTACCTCAAGCTATTTATAGTCTGGGAAGAAGTCACAGAAGGCAAACACGTCTTGCTTTTCAGGGCACACACACACACAACAAGAAAATATAAAGGGAGAACATTTCCCGGGAACATTTATTAATGTAATCTTGCCATAGTCTAGAAATCATATGATATTTGCATCTTTGAAATATCAGCACACAGCAAGGAGTGGAAAATAGTGCAGAAATTTTAAAAAATATTCATTTATTAGATACTCATAAAACTAGGTTTTACATTATTAACAGGAACGTACTCAAATTACACGTGACAGTGGCATTCTTAACAATCCTCCTAACTTACCTCTCACAAGCTCAGTCTACTCCTTGGCCTTGTTTATATGCATCCTTAAAATGCTTGTGATAAAACTTCATGTATTTTATGTAATTTTCTTCTCTCAAAAAGCAGATGTCATTTTTCAGAGTTAAGGAATGTGAGAAAGTCTTTGTTTCCTCATTTGGCAATTTAACTTTTTCTAATTGACTATGTGATGGTGATTCTTTATTTGGCAATTTAACCTTTTCTAATTGACTAGCTGATGGTGATCCTTTATTGGCATTTACTTTCTTTGGCAGAATATACACGTGTACACTTGATAAGGAGAACCTAAATCATGAATAACACTGCAAAATTTGTCAGTAAGATAGGACCGATTTCCAGGGAATTGAGGATTTCAGTCTCTAGATCAGGGTGAATCTTGGCAATCAAGGTGAATCATTGTAGTGGAAGCTTCACGGATATTAAAAATTGAACCAAAACTTATGTGCCCATCTTCTTAGACTGACATTCTAAAAAGCATGCCCAAGGGCACCTTTCATAGAGCCTAACATGATGTCAGGAATAAAGATGGAGTGCTGTGGTGGACAAGGACATGTGGGCCCAGACATCATTTCATGGGAGGACATATAACCTGTCTGTCAGCAGGCAAACTTCCACTGTCAGCCCCTTCGGGGTTTTCCTCAGTTACAGAGGATTGTCTGGGCCCTAGTCACACTTTTCCAGAGGCAACCCACATCTAGTGACTGGTCACAATGTGACATAAAAGCTTCACCATTTCAGCTCAGTGCTGGATAACTCTGAGGGGCTCTTCTAATTCCAGACCTCGTTATGGGGTTGGCTGAGGCTTTGTAGGACCTGCATGCCCAGTCTGACTTCCCCTCTGGCCCTTGCTGCTTCCTTCCTCTCCCTTCCACTGGTATTAATTCCCCAAAAGTTCATCTCAGCCTGTGCTCTCAGAGAACTTAACCTGCAGTAAGCACAATACAAATTTGTTGCATTTCTGGGTTTCCATATCTCTATTTGCTCCTTTGTTTGTTTGTTTTGGGTCTAATGGCTTCTATTAGATAATACCTTAATTCTCAGGGACTGTTTTGCCTGAAGATATCTGTCCTTCCCTTTGAATCGTGTAGCAAATCCTGTGTTCTCAGGCCAGACATTCTTTGGTTCTACAGAGTTATTATCAAAACTGCATGCAGTAGGATCTGTATGTATTTGCACTGATAAAAAAGTTATCCATAAAGTTACTTAACTCACTTTTTAAAGAGAGGGACTTAACTGGATTTTAAGGGGTAAATTTTTATGTACCAAAGAGAGCCAAAAATTAATGAGTTAAGTGTTCGGCTAGATAACCCAAGGAAATCACAGAAAACTCCCAAAGAAAGTATAAATAATTAAATAAGAGCAGAAATTAATGAAATAGAACAAAGGTCAGCAAACTGTAACCTGTAGGCCAGTTCGCTGTTTTTGTAAATAAAGTTTTATTGGAACACAGCCACATCAACTCATTTAGTATTGACCATGCTGCTTTCATGCCACAATGTCAGGGTTGAGTAGCTGTTAGAGAGGCCATATGGTCTCCATAAGACACAGTTGAAAAGATTTACTATACGGCTGTTACAGAAATAGAAAAAACTCTGATTCAGGGAAATAAAAAACATAAAAGTTTAATCTCAAAAAAGACTCATAAATGGACAGACTTTTGCAGAGACTAAGAAAATGAAAGAAGGCATAAATAATCATTATTAAAATAATAAAAGGGATGTAAATATCATATAGTAAGAGAAAATTATCAAGAAATGTTTATCATTAAATTTGAAAACAGCAGTGGTAAAATTCCTAGGAAGGTGTAACTAACTAAAAGTAAAACTAAAATATATATGAATGATCTTGATAACCATATAAAAGAAACTAAATTAGTAAACATTTTCCCAAATAGAAAACATTAGGTCTAAATGGTTTTCACGGGCAAGTTCTGACAACACTCAAGAAACAAAAAAGCTGAGATTATACAAATTACTCCAGAGAAGAGAGAAATAGAAAACACTCCCTATTCATCTTAAGTGACTTAAATAACTATATTTTCAAATGTAGATAAGGGTACAAGAAAGTAAATAATAGGTAAATCTCACTTAGATAAATGCAAAAATGTGATAAAATAATAGTCAAAAAACTGTTGAGTCATGTGTATAAAAATAATTCATGAAGTAGGATTTATCATTAGAAAATCAATTACAGATCATCATACTAACATATGACAAGAGAAAGTCATGGGATCATCTCAGTAGATGAATGTGATGGTTAATTTTACATGTTAACTGGGCCATGGAGTGTTCAGATATTTGGTCAAACATTATTCTGGGTATTTCTGTATGGGTATTTTTGGATTAACCAAAATTAATTAACATTAACATTTAAATTGGTAGACTGAATAGAGCAGATTGCCCTTCATAATTTCAGTGGGCTTCATCTAATCTGTAGAAGGCCTGAATAAAACAAAAGGCTGGCCTTACCCTGAATAAGAGAGAATTCTCTGCCTGATCACCTTCAAACTGAGACATAGACCTTTCCTGGTTCTACAGCAGTCTGTCAACCTTCAGACTCAGACTTGAAGTGGGGCATTGACTGCATATTTTAGACTTGCCAGCCCCCATAAGTGAGTGAGCCAATTCTTATTCCCAGCTAATTTAGTTTCCTCTCAATTATAATCCAAATTTCAACGAAATTTTTGTAGAACTTGACAAGTAGATACTAAAATTTAGATGAAAAAACAAATGGCCAAGAAATGCTAAGATAAAACTGAAGGACAAATTGGTACAACTTGCTTCATAAGATACTGAAAGTTATCATAAAGTTATAGTAATTAAGATAGTGTGATATTTGTGCAGGGCTAGAAAGAGACCAATGGAGCAGATATATAGCCAACAGGAGAAATGTACAAAAATGTTCATAACGGTATTTTTCACACTAGCAAAATCTGGCAACAATGCAAGGGTCCATCAATTCAGTAATGGATGAATGGATACAGCAGTCAAAATAAACTAAATAAACTACTCAAACATAAAACAATGTATATGAAACTCAGCAATATGATATATGAAAAAGCCTCAAAATAGTAAAATAGTAAACATTTTATCCTTTTTATAAATTAAAGAGAACTAAGATAAAATAAGATATACTTTCAAAGGAATCCTTATATATGCACTAAATCTATAAAAAAAGTAATGCATGGGAAGGATGATAAACCTAAAATTCAAGAGGATGTTTATTTTGGGGAGAAGAAGCCAAAAGAATGGAATGGTAGGCAAGCAATATTGTTAGCTCAAGTAATTTTCGAGGTCCTAACTTTTGTTTTGGGTGCTGAATTTTAGGTGGGGGCTTATGGGTGATAAATACAAATATATAAATAGCTATATAAATAAAAGCAGACCATGCAGTGCTAAAAGTTTGTTATGAACTAAGGATTATGATGAGTTCAATTTTGCATGCCCCCAAACATAAAAACAATGAAAATAAAATTCTGATTTAATAGTGGAATTCCTAATAAAAGATTTCAGATTCCTTTTGGAACGAAACGCAAATCAAGTTAAAATTGCTAAAATAGATGTTATTTCTTGATCATTGTTATAGTAAGTGGGTATTATCTCCAACTAAACATAATTTAATTAGAATATCTTATACGTTTAAATCCTAGATGCCACGTACTTAGGGTGAGCAAAAAAGTCATTCTGAAAAAAATGCACCTCAATAAGAAAAGATATTGAATCCGTATTTGACACATTTTCTTCACATAGATTCTAGGACACTACCCTCCCTTAATTTTTGTTCACTTTGTTACTCCTTTTCATTTTCCCTTTATGATTCCTTCTGTTCTCTCCAACCTGAGAGAACTCAAAGGCAAGCAGTAAAAACAGAATTTCTGATCTTTCCCCAGGAGTTTCCTCCACCCTTGGCCTTCTCCATCTAATTCAGGGGCAACTCCATGTTTCTAGTTCTCAGCTCCCAAACTTTGGAGTCATCCTTGACTCTTCTCTTTCTCCAGCACCATACATGCAATCCATTAGTAAAGTCCGTTAGTTCTCCTTTCAAAAGATAACTTCACCATCCGGATTAATGGCTTAGCTGCCAAACTGGTCTCCCTCCTTCCAAGTTGTTCTCCTAAAATCTATTCTCAATAAAGCAGCCAAACTGATCCTTTGAAAATGTGATCATGTCACTCTTCTACTCAGCACTCTGCAATGGATTCTCTTTTCGCACAGGGTGAAAATCAAAGTCCTTGGAAAGGTTATAAGGCCCTACAGAATCTGATCTCTCCCCCTTGTTACTTCTTTCCTGTGCTCCATCATACAGACCTACTTGACGTTCCTCAAGTCCTCTAGATTCTGCCTTGCTCTAGCTGCTCTCCCTGATGTAAGCTTGGCTCCTTCCCCAGATGTAAGCGAGCACCTTCAATTTCTTCAAGTCTTTGCTCAAATTTTCTTCTAGAGCCAGCTTTTACCAGTTCGTAAGTGCCAATTATTAAATATTCAGGAATTTTACAAGCCAGTTTCAAACCTTTGGTAGCTTGAAGTTGACCATAGTGGGAGTATTTACACCATGGAAATAAGGCCTACCTTGATCACCCTATTTAAAATTGCAGTTTTCATACTCTTATTTGTTATCTCCTGATTCCCCTTGTCCTACTATACTTTTTCTTTTCCCCATAGTACATGCCACATAAGATCTTACCGTTTGATGTATATAAATATACACACACATATGTGTATGTACACCCACTGAAATAATTACATTTATCTAGCTACAAATGGCAAAATGATAAACATATCAAGTTCATTGTTCTTTGTTTGTGTTGACACTATGATATCTTCTTCAAGGTCAGAAAAACAAATGACATTTTGGCAATATTAAGAATTATATTTGTATATTTTATTTTGGGAAATTATAGTTTATATAAACTAGACGTTTTACACAAAAATATATCACACCAAATGGGAAGAAATTCTTTTAAAAAGATAAATCTCTGTGAATGTACCTTACCCTTGTTTCCAGGCACTTTGAAATTCAATTAAATACCTAACATGCCTTTCAAGAATTTTGAATATGTTTCTCAGAAATTGTTTTACTTTTTTAACTTTTCTAAATATAGAGAAGCTCCCCCAAATTCTTCTTTATTTGGCTTATTACAATGTCTGTGGGGAAATATTACAGATTAATAAAGTAAACCCTGGTGTGGGAAGGGATTCATGCAAATCAGATTGCATATCAGAAATAAAACTGAAAATGTTTTGTCATGAAGATACTAAAGTGGTGAACCCTCCCATAAATCTAACATTAAAAAATTTATAATCAGTAAGGTACCTGTCTTCAGTAAGTCTCATGCTCACAGAATTCTACCATTCTAAGTTATTTTTCAGATTACTCACAGTCATTTCTGCCAACATTAATATGGACTCTTTTCAAAATTCTAGGTATGTATTGTTCTAAACTATCTTAAAATCTTAAAGCAACCTGCTAGCCTAAAGCCTATGATATTTCATGACTTAAATGAATAACCCAGGGTTGCTACAAGTCATTTCTGCAGCCCCTCTTTCCTCTGAATCCAAAGGCACAGAGTCTAGCTCAGGATGAGAAAGAGCTTGCTGGTACCCAGGAGTGGGATCAGCAAAAGTTTGGGGGCTTGTGATTTTTAGTTTGATAAATATATCAACAAAGATTGCCTGCCAGCTACATGTTGTAAGGGTCATGTTTTGAGACCTTTTATCAGTCCGCAATATATTCTGCTCCAGATAAGTGAAAATCTACCTATGACAGCTTAAAAAATTAAGGGTGTTTTTTTCCCCCTCTTATAACATGAATGTCAGTGGTAAGCTGCTTAAGGCTGATGCAGACACTCAACGATAAATATCAGGAATCTAGGTCTTTCTGCATCCTTTGTGCATTGCTGTGCTTAGCATGTTGTCTTCATTCTCATGTTTGTCATTTCTTGGTCACAATACAACCTACATACCAACATGTCCACAGTCCAGGCAAGAAGAAAGGAAAAGGAGCAAAGATCTATGCCAGCCATGTCTGTTCCTTTTTTACTGAGAAAGAAAAAGCCTTTCTAGAGCTCAGTGCAGTAGACTTCCTCTTATATCTTATTGGCTAGAAGGAAGTCACATGACTACTTCCAGACTAATAACTGACCAAAGAAAATCAGATAACTACAATGGTTTCGAGCAATGGAGATTTACTCCCTGAGCTATGGTAAGAATCAAAATCTCTGAGGTCAAGGCACCGCAGGCACCATCTGAACAATCTAAGAGCTCTGTCAGTAGTGAAAGGTTATTGACTCTTGTGTAGAGAATGGGCAGATGCTTTCATATCTACAGTGTACCTCAATTCCTCTTCAAATTAAAGCGTTAGTATTAGTAAATAGCACATAAAGCCAAAGTATAAAGTAGAGCAGTAGTTGGTTGAGAGCATGTTTTGGCCTCCACCTTCATTTGCAACCTAGGTTTTAGGTATGAAGTGTTCTAAATGACATTCAGACTTATTAATAACTTGATTTGTAAGTATACTTCAGTTCCATAGTAAAAATGAAGTATGATACTGAAGACTTTGGTTTAGATTCTAGATTCTAGTATTTACTAGCTGTGGGACTCTTCGAGGTATGTTAACTAAACCTCAGTGTTCTCATTTGTAAAACAGGAATATTATCATTTGTCTTGGGGACCTATGCCATAGTGTGGTTGAAAGGGTTAAATTCTTTACGTGCTTAACACAGAGCATGGCATTTTGTAAGCTCACTATAAATGTTTGCAATTGAGATTGCTCAGTTACTACTATTCCTATGTCCATGATTTATTGAATGATTAAAGTGACCTCAACTTACTATTCACAGAGTAGTATAAAAGGTGGGACGAGGGGGAAGAAGCAATAATATGTCCAGTTCAGAAATTCTAACCTCATTTTAGCTAGTAACTAAACTTATTTATGCTTACCTATCATGTAACTACAAAATTTAGGATTAAATAAACAGTTCTTCCCAACAAATTGGGGACCTCATAGGAATCAGGGCTGTTCGAGGAGTTTTTGGAAGACTAGAGAGAAGTGGGATTTTCTTGGATACTCCATAAAGGCAATTGCAAAGTAACTGCATTTTAAAATTTAATGTAGGGGCTTCCCTGGTGGTGCAGTGGTTAAGAATCCGCCTGCCAGTGCAGGGGACACGGGTTCGAGCCCTGGTCTGGTAAGATCCCACATGCTGTGGAGCATCTAGGCCCGTGTGCCACGACTGCTGAGCCTGCGCTCTCGAGCCTGTGAGCCACAACTACTGAGCACACGTGCTGCAACTACTGAAGCCCACGTGCCTAGACCCCATGCTCCGCAACAAGAGAATCCATCGCCATGAGAATCCCACGCGCTGCAACGAAGAGTAGCCCCCCGCTCACCGCAACTAGAGAAAGAGGGCACGCAGCAACGAAGACCCAATGCAGCCAAAAATAAACTAATAAAATTTAATGTAAAAGCAAACTTCTGGGCTTCCCTGGTGGCGCAGTGGTAGACAGTCCTCCTGCCGATGCAGGGGACACAGGTTCGTGCCCCGGTCCGGGAAGATCCCACGTGCCGCGGAGCGCCTGGGCCCGTGAGCCATGGCAGCTGAGCCTGCGCATCCGGAGCCTGTGCTCCACTACGGGAGAGGCCACAACAGTGAGAGGCCCACGTACCGCAAAAAAAACCCCACAAAAACCAAAAAAACAAACCAAACTTCTATAAATAAATGACAAATTCTGAGCTGTTGTCTATAAAGACAGATTTTTTTAAATTGAACTATAGTTGATTTGCAATATTGTGTTAGTTTTAGGTATACAGCAGAGTGGTTCAGTTATATATATATATTGTTTTCTGATTCTTTTCCATTATAGGTTATTATAGGATACTGAATATAGTTCCCTGTGCTATACAGTAAATCCTTGTTACTTATCTGTTTTATATATAGTGGTGTATAACTGTTAATCCCATACTCCTAATTTATCCCTACCCCCTCTCTTTCTTCTTTGGTCACCATAAGTTTGTTTTCTATGTCTGTGAGTCTGTTTCTGTTTTGTAAATAAGTTCATTTGTATTACTTTTTAGATTCCACATATAGGTGATATCATATAATATTTGTCTTTCTCTGGCTTACTTGACTCAATATGATAATCTCTAGGTCCATCCATGTTGCTATAAATGGCAATATTTCATTCTTTTTTATGACCAAGTAGTATTCCATTGTGTACATATATACCACATCTTCTTTATTT
The DNA here is from genome assembly GCF_963924675.1 of Phocoena phocoena. Classification (NCBI taxonomy): domain Eukaryota; kingdom Metazoa; phylum Chordata; class Mammalia; order Artiodactyla; family Phocoenidae; genus Phocoena; species Phocoena phocoena. The sequence goes on from NC_089227.1 coordinate 34,472,275, forward strand.
ATTAATCTGTTGATGGACACTTAGGTCACCTTCATGTCTTGGCTATTATAAATAATGCTTCTGTGAAAATTGGGGTGCATGTATCTTTTCAAATTAGAGTTTTAATCTTTTCTGGATATATGCCCAGGAGTGGGATTGCTGGATCATATGGTAACTCTATTTTTAGTTTTTTAAGGAACCTCCATACTGTTTTCCATAGTGGCTGCACCAAGACAGATTCCATTTTTAATGATATTTTAAAGGCAGTCCTGTTAAACATAGAGCAGACCCCACCCTTGGCCCATTAAAATAAGTCACCTGATAGCTTCATTTCTAAGTTTAGCACTGCAGAAATTAGGACTGTTCATCCTTCATAAAATCAAATCACATAAACTGACAGGTATAAGATAAAAAGAAAAATAAAATTCTTCAAAGAGCAAAAAGACATATGAAGCACAGAGATTCAGAGAGACTTGTAGTGATTTAAAGTGAGTGACCTAGGGTGGTACAAGCATACTCATGGCTCTGTCAGTTTCTCTTAGCCTGATTTTATGTTAAAATAACCCTCCTGACTAAACATGCCATGCCACAGGGATTTCACTCCATACCACCAAAAGGTCATTAAGTGGAGAGCCTAGGACAGCCAAGAGACCATTCATCCAATAAACTTTTTTCAACATCTATTATATGTAAGATACTACGCAGATGTTGTGGAGGGTAACTTTTGGTGTTTTTTTTTTTAAAGTTAGTGCTGTAAACTTCTAAGTTATTACCTTCTATTTTTGATGCTAGAATGTAAAATCTGTTATAGTTTTATACAAATTTTCCAAGGGATTAAAACAGGAAAACATTTGAAGCCACAGAACATTCCAAAGCGTGGAAGACAGCTTGCTGGGATTTTCTCTAGAACTTAAAAAATCTAATTACTACATTGGGTAAAGATATGCAGGACTATGACAAGGCCTCCCTATGTCCATTACTTAGACAAAATTTCATATAAAATTTGTTCGTTTCATTGTTTTCCCTAATGTTCATATAACTTCTGTGTCCCCAGTTGGAAAATCTTTCAACTTGTCTCCATCATTCTGGATGAGAGTTCTCCAGTTCAGAATCCAGTTCTTTGTATAGTTTTACTAGTGTTTATTATGTCAAGAAAATTTATTACCACTTTACTTTCTGTGATATTGTCCTTCTTCCAACTTGGCCTCTCTAAACCCACAGCATGCGAATCTTTTTGGGGTAAAGAGTGCCAACAATTTGGGCTTATTCTAGTCAAAAGTTGGTCTTATAAACCCTTCCATATCCAACAGTTATTGCCTTCCCCACCCAGCACCCTGAGTAACCAACTAATTCTGGCCACCCATGCCTGTCTACCATCCTGCTTTCTTACCTCCTCATTCTACCATCGTACCACAATATCAATTTTTTTTCCTCATCAGTATTAACAACCAAGACCTCAAAAAAAAAAAAATCTGTCTTTTATGCTAATACCCAAGAGCTCTGAGACCTTGAAGGCCTAATGGGGACATACTGGAGAAGGCTTCCCATAGCAGTATAGGCTTTTTACTCTGAGGTAACACAAAGGATATTTACAGTGGTTGTATAGAGACCTTGTCTCTGCCTTTGTCATCTAACCTGGGGAATAATTCCATATTAGGAAGTACTTAAATCCTATTAAGTAGTACATAATTTGATGAGTTCTTATTGACATATTCGTAAACTATAGCTTATTTTCTGTTTTCCGTATATGTAATTTTATATAATTTGTTTTCATTTTCCTTTTATTGATTGGCCATAACTTAAACATGAATTATCTATGTTCTGGATCTTAGGAAGACATTGAGTTTTGCAATGGCAGTAGGACAAGTGATACCCTGTGGCCAAAAGTTATAATCCCACCTCGAAAACCTCTAAAAGAACAGCAAAGTCAACATTCAAGAAGGATGTGAATTATTTAGCTGTTTCCTACTCATATTCTAATTATTTTCAGATACTGTTTTTGCATTGACATGCATTTAATAAAGGTATTTTATAACATCGATTCTCACAACTAGGGCTAGACTGACATTGACATGCACTTAATAAAGGTGTTTTGTAACATCGATTCTCACAACTAGGGCTAGACTAACATTTTGGGTGTCCTAGACGAATTTTTTTTAAATTTATTTTTGGCTGCGTTGGGTTTTCGTTGCTGCACGCGGGCTTTCTCTAGTTGCGGCAAGCAGGGGCTACTCTTCGATGTGGTGCACGGGCTTCTCATTGTGGTGGCTTCTCTTGTTGCGGAGTACGGGCTCTAGGCACATGGGCTTCAGTAGTTGTGGTGCATGGGCTCAGTAGTTGGGGCTCACAGGCTCTAGAGCACAGGCTCAGTAGTTGTGGCGCACAGGCTTAGTTGCTCCGCGGCATGTGGAAACTTCCCCGACCAGGACTCGAACCCGTGTCCCCTGCACTGGCAGGCAGATTCTTAACCACTGCGCCACCAGGGAAGCCCTAGACTAATTGTTGAGAGCTACTTCAAAATGATTTAAAATGTTTCAATATTTTATTCAATTTAATATTTTATGATTTGCTTAATTTTGTATCTTTTTAATATTTTTATTTAAATATTTAAAAACATTTCTTTATTAGAGTTAGAGGTACACAAATTTTCTATTAATACATTTTATGATCGTAATTAGAAATTTATTACTTGGACAGAATATATCATTTCAAATTATTTGGGATTATTTTTGTTCCACAAATTTTCCATTACTCATTATCATATAGCATCAGTCACTCATCATACTCACTAAAGATAGAATGTTTAAATTTTCTTTCCCACTATCTGCTCTACTTCCAGCTTCCACACAGGCAAGGTATTTCTGATTCTTTTCTTCTTTGCTTTTCTTTTATGATTTTCTGAACTAAATTTATTCTTTGGAGACAAATTAAATGGTTTCCATTTTTAAATGAAAATATAAATCACCTGTCCCTGGTAACCTGCCCTGAGGCTGCCAACTGCTGGAAATTGTGTCTTTGTTGGTCCTGGGAATTAAGCCCTATAGTATCACCGCATAACCTACACATATCTGTGGCAAAAATGCTCAATAGAGACAGGCTAGTGAGGGTGATGAGTGTATGTTATTTCCACTCTGGGATGCTATCTGTTTCAGGGAAATCAGGGCCAATTGACCTCTTGCCAGTTATGTTAGAAGTCCCATGTGGAAATCTGCATTAGCTGGCATCATATTACTATTTTTTTCCAGTGATATTTTAGTACATTTTATAGTTGGCTTCCAAGGCAGCTGCCCAGTCAGACTACCCCTTGATATGATTTGGCTCACAACAATCATAGTTATTGAATTAACATTCCGGACAGTGCTTCCTTCTAAACGCAGGAAAACCCCACTGTATCAACTGCCAAGGAGAGAAGGTCTTTGTAGAGAAATCCCCAGCTAATATGCAGTGGTGTTGTATCTATCATATATTAATCTGCACAGGCTTCACAACTTCTTAGAGTCTTGGAAAGTAAGACTGCTTCTTTTCAGTGTAGTTGGCTTCAAATGAAATCATTCAATAGACCATAGACTTTTTTCTTTTTTTTTTTCTCTGTGATTAGATGGATATAGGACATTTTTTTCTACTAAAAATTCTTGATTCAGTACAGATGAACAGGAAGGAAAGAGATTACATTTTTTACTAGAAGAAAAATTATTAATCATAGCAAAGGGTACTATGTAGCTCCTCATTTCAAAGATTTTTCTACAGTGATGGTATACAGAAGTTTATTCTTAGTTCTTTCAGTTTTCTAAAACTGCTGCTCTCCTGTTGCTTTTTCTTCAAACATTTTTAGGTATTTCTACCTTCTAAGTTCTACTTGAACACACTACCCTATAGATAAATGAGTTTAAATTTAATACATGGCTTTCTGTAAGGGTATTTGTACTGTTCCTTATGAAGTTAATAACTTTCCTCAGGTTAAATATATGTCTGCTATATGATTGGGAAGGTGATAATTTGGGGCAGAGGGCTCAATGGCTCTGATGATATAGTTTAGGAATTGCTTTGGCACAGAGTCCTATGTAATAGTCTATCAGACTTGCTGAGTAGATTCTCACAGTAGCCTCTAAGGTAGAAATTGGGTCCAGAGAAATAATGAAGCAAAGCAAAAAATTTTTAAATATGGTGATATATTTGAGAATAGAAAACAAATCTTTTAGTCCTTCCTACCAGATACGCAAATGACTTTGATAAGGATTTTTGTGTGGGTCCTAGACTATGGATAGAGATGCTTTCAGCTAGGAATGCCTGTGGCACTACCTCTGGCCACTGTTACTTGTAGCAGGCCCCCACAGACATTTCTGCTAATGTGTGGCTGAAGTGGCCCTTGTCGTTCTTACTATGATTGCGGGATGTACTTCAGCAAAAACCATCAGGGAGGTTTGAGGAACAAGATTTATTACTCACCGGTCCTGGAGGGTACACAGCATGCCAGAGGGCACACAGCAAAGTTGTGAGTAGAGTACACAGACCTGGGGCTCTGCCTTTATTAGGGTCTGAGGTTGGGGTGTCTAGGGCTTTACGAGTTCATTCTTTATTGGCTAATTTAAAGCATAAGAGCAGGAATTAGGGTGCAGGAAGGGAGAAACAGGGTCACTCAAGTAGTCTAGGTGACGCAGGGTTTTCTGAAAGAGGGAACTTTATGGGTGGGGTGGCTTAATTCTTTATCTGGTTGTTTTGTTTGTAGCTGTGTCATACAGCTGGCAATAAGTTTATTCAAGATGGATATCTTTTGAAATGGATGCCTCAGCAATCTAAAGCTCAATGTCAGGCACTGTTTACAACCAAAAAGTTTAATGTCAGGTATTTACGCTACAAGGATATGTGTTGTGTTAATTCTCATGCATTATTTATAAAGGCCTTTGTAATGTTTATATATATTGTTTGAAAAATAACAGTGCAATAAACAATAATATTAAAAGCATCTTGTGAATACTGGAAATAAAATATTTGCACTATCACCTTCAGAATGCTTAGTCCAGCATCTTACATTTATTTGGACATTAAATTCACTTGGGACAGTGAAGTCAAAAGTTAAATGAGTATTATATCAACGAGCTGCTGCCAACATTCTTTCCAATCTGCCCACCTACAGTTTCTCATTCACCTTGAGTACTCTAACTCTGAACATTTTCCAAAAGTTTTAGGAAAAATTGAGAATTTTTAAAAATTGTGGTAAAATATAGACAATATAAAATTTACCACTTTAACATTTAAGTGCACAGTTCTGTGGCATTAAATATATGCAGATTGTTATACAACCATCACTACTGTCCATCTGCAAGTGAAACTGTACCCATTAAACGATAACTTCCCCCTCCCTCCAGCCCCTGGCAATTACCATTCTACTTTCTGTCTCTAAGAATTTGACTGCTCTAGGGACCGCATATACATGGGATCATGCATTTGTCTTTTTGTGACTGGCTTATTTCACTTAGCATAATGTCTACAAATTTCATCCATATTGTAGCATGTGTCAAAATTTCATTTATTGTTTTTTTAATAAATTTATTTATATTTTTGGCTGCGTTCGGTCTTTGTTGCTGTGTGCGGACTTTCTCTAGTTGCAGCGAGCAGGGGCTACTTTTTGTTGTGGTGCGCAGGCTTCTCATTGTGGCGGTTTCTCTTGTTGTGGAGCTTGGGCTCTAGGTGTGCGAGCTTCAGTAGTTGTGGCATGTGGGCTCAGTAGTTATGGCACGTGGGCTCAGTAGTTGTGGCTTGTGGGCTCTAGAGCGCAGGCTCAGTAGTTGTGGCACCCAGGCTTAGTTGCTTCACAGCAACTAAGGGCTAGGGCTTAGGGCTAGTGACTAGGGCTTGAACCTGTGTCCCCTGCATTGGCAGGTGGATTCTTAACGACTGCGCCACCAGGGAAGTCCCAAAATTTCATTTATTTTAAAGGCCGAATTATAGTCTATTGTATGTCTACACAACATTTTGCTTATCCATTCATCTGTCGGTGGGTTTCTTCCACCTTTTGGCTATTACGAATAATGCTGCTATGAACATGGGTGTACCAATATCTCTTCAAGACCCTGCTTTCATCATGAAGAATCTAGGGGCAAGACAGGAATAAAGACTCTGACCTACTAGAGAATGGACTTGAGGACACGGGGAGGGGGAAGCGTAAGCTGGGAAATAGTGAGAGAGTGGCATGGACATATATACACTACCAAATGTAAAATAGATAGCTAGTGGGAAGCAGCCGCATAACACAGGGAGATCAGCTCGGTGCTTTGTGACCACCTAGAGGGGTGGGACAGGGAGGGTGGGAGGGAGGGAGACACAAGAGGGAAGAGGTATGGGGATATATGTATAACTGATTCACTTTGTTATAAAACAGAAACTAACACACTATTGTAAAGCAATTATACTCCAATAAAAATGTTAAAAAAAAAAAAAGAGACCCTGCTTTCAGTCCTTTTGGGTATATATCCAGAAGTGGAATTATTAGATAATATGGTAATTCTATTTTTAATTCTTTGAGGAATCAACATACTCTTCCACAGTGGCTGCACTGTTTTATATTCCCACCAGCAATGCACAAGAGTTCTAGTTTTTCCTCATCCTTGTCAGCGCTTGTTATTTTCTGGGTTTTTTTGTTTTGTTTTTAATAATAGCCATACTAATGGGTATGAAGTGGTATCTCATTGTAGTTTTGATTGGCATTTCTCTGATGACTAGTGATGTTGAACATCTTTCCATGTGCTTATTGGGCATTTGTATATCTTTGGAGAAGTATCTATTCAGGTCTTTTGCCCATTACTAAATCAGTTTCTTTTGGGGACTTCCCTGGCAGTCCAGTGGTTAAAACTCTTTGCTTCCAATGCAGGGGGCGCAGGTTTAATCCCTGGTTGGGGAACTTAGATCCTACATGCTGTGCAGCATGGCCAAAAAAAAAAAAAGGAAAAAAAAGAGGTTCTTTTGTTATTGAGTTGTAGGGTTCTTTATATATTCTGAGTATCAATTCCATATCAGATATATGATTTGCAATTATTTTCTCTCATTCCATTATTTGCGTTTTCACTCTGTTGATAGTGCCCTTCAATGCACAAAAGTTTTGAATTTTGATGAAATCTAACTTACCTATTTTTTCTTTAGTTGACTGTGCTTTAAGTACCATGTCCAAGACATCACTGACAAATTCAGTGTCATGGATTTTTTTCCCGTGTGTTTTCTTGTAAGACTTTTATAGTTTTAGCCCTTAAGTTTAGGTCTTTATCCATTTTTAGTTCGTTTTCACATATGGTGTAAATTAAGGGTACAACTTCAATTTTAAAATTTTTATTTTCTGCATGTGGATATCCAATTTTCCTAACACGATTTGTTGGAAAGATTGTCCTTTCCCCATTGAATGGTTTCATACCCTTGTAGAAAATCACTCATCCAAATACGTGAGGATTTATTTCTGGGCTGTCTATTCTTTTCCATTGGTCTCTATGTCTGTTCTCTGCCTGTACCACACTGTTTTGGTTACTTTAGCTTTGCAGTAAGTTTTGAAATCAGGAAGTGTGAGACCTCTAACATTTTTCTTTTTTAAGGTTGTTTTTGGCTAGTCAGGATCCCTTGAAATTGCATAAGAATTTTAGAATGTCTTTTTCTTTTCTGAAAAAAACAAAAAAAAATCACTGGGATTTAGATAGAAATTGCATTGAATCTGTAAATTGCTTTGGGTATTATTGACTTCTTAACAATATTAAGTTTTCCAACCCACTGGGTGTTTTTCCTTTTCTGTGTGTGTTCATTACTTTCTTTCAGAAAGTGCAGTTTTCAGTGTACAAAGCTTTCATTTCCTTGGTTAAATTTATTCCTATTTATTTTATTCTTTTTGATGCTCCCATAAGTAAAATTGTTTTAATTTCCTCTTGCATTATTCATTGTTACTATACAGAACACGACTAATTTTTGTGTATTAATTTGTATCCTGCAGCTGTGCTGAATTCATTCAATTAGGTCTAACAAATTTTGTGGAATCTTTAGTTTTCTGCATATAAGATCATGTCATCAGTAGCCAGAGATAATTTTATGTCTTCCTTTCCAATTTGGATCTCTTTTGTTTCTTTCTTTTGCCTAATTGCCCTGGCTAGGTCTTTCAGTACTATGTTGAATCGAAGTGATGAAAGTGGACAGTCTTTTTCCTGATTTTAGAGTAAAAGCTTTCCGACTTTAACCATTGAGTATTGTGATTATTACTTTTATGTGTCAACTTGACTGGGCCATGGGGTGCCCAAACATTTGGTCAGTCATTCTGGGTGTGTTTGTGGGGGTGTTTCTGGACAAGATTACACACAAGTTAGCAGACTGAGGAAAGCAGATTGCCCTCTCTAATGTTGGTGGATATCATCAAATCAGCTGAAGGTGTGAAGAGAACAAAAAGGCTGACCCAACCATGAGCAAGGGGCATTTCTTCTGCCTGAGTGCCTTCAAGTGGGGATATAAGTTTTTTTCCTGCCATCAGACTTGAGCTGAAACATTGGCCTTTTCTGGGTCTTGAGCCTACCACCCTTCAGGCTGGAACTACATCATCATCTCTCCTAGCACTCCAGCTTACCAACTACAGATCTTGAGGCTTGTCATCTTCCACAATCATGTCAATCAATCATCATAATAACAATAATAATAATACACAAATGTACATACATATATCTCCAATTGGGTCTGTTTTCTCTGGAGAACCCTGATTAATGCAAGTCTGATGTTGGCTGTGTATTTTCATATATGGCCTTATTATGTTGAGGTATTTTCCTTCTATTCCTAGTTTGTTAAATTTTTGTCATAAGGGTATTGGATTTTGTAAATGGCTTTTTCTGTATTAATGGAGAGGATCATGTAGGTTTTTTTCTGTTATTGTGTTAATGTCATACATTACATTGATTTATTTTTGTATGTTGATCCATCCTTGTTTTCTAGGAATAAATCCTGTTTGGTCATGGTATATAACCCTTTTAATGTCCTGTTGAATTCTGTTTGCTAATATTTTGCTGAAATTTTTTAAAACCAGTATTCAGAGAGGATTTTTGTCTATAATTTTCTTTCCTTTTAGTGTCTTTGGTTTTGATAGTAGGTTAATGCTGGCCTCATAGAATGAGTTAGGAAGTGCTCCCTCCCCTTCAGTTTTTCAGAAGACATGGAGAAGGATAAGGGTTCTTTAAATATTTGGTTGAATTCATCAGTGTAGCCATTTGTTCTTGGGTAGAAAACCTTTTTGTTAAAAGGTCTTTGATTATTTACTCTCCTTACTAATTATAGGCCTATTCAGATTTTCTGTTTCTTCATGATTCAGTCTTGGTACCGTTTATGTGTTTTTAAAAGCTCATCCATTACATCCAGGTTATCCAATTTGTTGGAGTACAGTTGTTCACAGTACTCTATTATAATCCTTCTTATTTCTATAAAATTTGTAGTAATAGACCCTCTTTCATTTCTGATTTTAGTTATTTTGGTCTTCTCTCTTCTTTTCCTTAGTCTCTCTAAAGGTTCATTAATTTCGTTGACCTTTTCAGAGAACCAACTCTTGGTTATGTTGATTTTCTCTATTTCTTTTCTACTCCCTGTTTTATTTATCACTCCTCTAATCTTCATTATTTCCTTCCTTCTGGTAGCTTTGGATTTAATATGTTCTTTTATTTTTTGTTTCTCAAGATGTAGTTAGATTATTGATTTCAATGAAAGTATTTAAGCTATAAATTTCCCTCTTGGCACTGCTTTCACTGTATCCTGTAGTTTTCATATGTTTTGTTGCTTTATATATTTAGGTGTTCTGATGTTCCATGCATGTATATTTATAACTGCTTTAACTTCCAGGTGAATTGATCATTTTATCATTATATAGTGTCCTTCTTTGTCTTGTGACAGTTTTTGACTTAAAGTGTATTTTGTGTGATGTAGGTATAGCCATCTCTGCTCTCTTTAGGTTGCTGTTTGCATGAGATATCTTCTTCTATCATTGCACTTTCAACCTACGAGTGTCTTCCGGTCTAAAATATGTCTCATATAGATAGCTTGTAGTTGGATCCTGTTTTGTTTTTTTTTAAACCCATTTTATCAATCTACATCTTTTGATTGGGGAGTTTAATCCAGTTACATTTAAAGTAATTACTAATAGGGCAGCACTTTCTTTTGCCATTTCATGTTTTCTATATGTTTTAAAGCTTTTTGTCACTTAATCTATTATTGCCTTTATATGGTTGATTTTTTTTAATGACACCTTTTGATTCCTTTCTTACTTCCTTTTATGTATATTCTATAGATATTTTCCTTGTGATTACGATGGGGTTTTCATATAATATCCTAAAGTAATGACCATCTATCATAAATTGTTGGCAACTTAACTTCAAATGCATACAAAGCTCTACTTGTTTATAGCAACCCCCAGTTATGTTATTGATGTCACAAATTACATCTATATATTTTCTGTACCCATTAATCTAGATTTATCATTTTTTTATGCATTTGTCTTTTAAATCCTGTAGGAAACAAAAAGTAGAGTTACAAATCAAATTACAAATACTATTTTTTAATATTTGTACATTTATTTACCTTTACTGGAGAACTTATTTTCATATGACTTCAAGTTACTAATTTCTTTTCATTTCAACTTGAACAACTCCTTAGCATTTCTTGTAGCTTTAGTGGTAATGAGCTCTTTCAAATTTTCTTCATCTGGGAATGTCTTAGTTTCTCCCTCATTTTTAAAGGATAGTTCTGCCAGACTCTTGGTTGAAAGTTTTTTTTTTTTTTCTTTTAGCAATTAACATATATCATTCCACTGCCCTGTGGGTCTATTTGAGTTTATTCTGCTTGGAGTTTACTCTGCTTCTTGGATTAGTGTATTTATGCCTTTCCTCAATTTGGGGATGTTTTCAGCCTTTCTTTCCTTCTTTCTTTCTTTCAAAATTGAAGTATAATTTAAAATGCTGTGTTAGTTTCTGGTGTACAACAAAGTGATTCAGTTATACATATATATACATATTCTTTTTTATATTTTTTTCCATTATGGTTTATTACACGATAGTGAATATACTTCTCTATGCTATATAGTAGGACCTTGTTGTTTATTTTATATATAGAAGTTTGTATCTGCTAATCCCAAACTCCTTATTTATTCCTCCCCCACCCCCTTTCCCCTTTGGTAACCATACATTTGTTTTCAATGGCTGTAAGTCTGTTACTCTTTCGTAAATAAGTTCATTTGTGTCAGATTTTAGATTCCACATAAAGTGATGTCATATGATAGTCATTATTTCTTCAAATAATCTCTCTGTCCTTTTCTTTCTTTCCCTGCTGGTACTCCCATAATGCATATATGGGTCCACTTGATAATATTCTGTAAGTCCTTTAGGCTCTGTTCACTTTTTTTCATTCTTTTTTCTTTTTGTTCCTCAGAACTGATAATTTCAAATGACCTGTTTTCAAGTTTGCTGTTTCTTTTTCTCCCTCTCTGAGTCTGCAGTTGAATCCCTCTAGTGAATTTTTCAATTCATTTTTTTGTATTTTTCAGCTCTAGAATTTCTTTTTGAATCTCTTATAATTTGTGTCTCTTTATTGATATTCTCATTTTGTTCTAATATCATTTTCCTAATTTCTTTTAGTTCTTTGTTCATGGTTTCATTTAGCTCTTTGGGCATATTTAAGACATTGTTTTAAAGTCTTTTTCTAGTAACCCTGATGCATGTGTTTCTTCAGGGACTGTTTCTGGAGATTTATTTTGTTCCTTTACATTAGCCATGTTTTCCTCTATGTGCCTTGTAACGATTTTAAAAATTTGGACGTTTGAAAAAATTGCAGTCTCTCTCAGTCTTTGTAGACTAATGTGGAAGACCTTTACTAATTAGAGAACTCCTCACTCTTGAGATTAGCCTGTATTGAAGACTTAAGGTCTTCTCAAACCTTTTCGGGACATGTGTTCTGTCTCTATGCTTTTCTCGCCCCCACCCTTTATTTCCTGGTTGATTTATTTTATTTTTTACAAGTTACAATCTAGTTTTTTATTTTACTTATTTATTTAAAATTTTTTTATTTTATATTGGAGCATAGTTGATTAACAGTGTTGTTAGTTTCAGGTGTATAGCAAAGTGATTGTTATACATATATCTATTCTTTTTCAAATTCTTTTCCCATTTAGGTTATTATAGAATATTGAGCAGAGTTTGCTGTGGTATACAGTAGGTCCTTGTTTGTTATCTATTTTAAATATAGCAGGGTATACACGTAAATCTCAAACTCCCAATCTATCCCCCCCACCCCCACCTTCCCCCTGGTGCCCATAAGTTTGTAGTCTAAGTCTGTGAGTCTGTTTCTGTTTTGTAAATAAGTTCATGTGTTCATTTTTTTTCAGATTGTGCATATAAGTGATATCATATGATATTTGTCTTTCTCTGTCTGACTTATTTCACTTAGTATGATAATCTCCAGGTCCATCCCTGTTGCTGCAAATGGCATTATTTCATTCTTTTTAATGGCTGAATAATATTCCATTGAGTATATGTACCACATCTTCTTTATCCATTCATCTGCCAATGGATATTTAGGTTCCTTCCATGTCTTGGCTACTGTAAATAGCACTGCAATCAATATTGGGGTGATGTATCCTTTTGAACCATGTTTTTCTGTGGATATATGACAAAGAGTGGGATTGCTGGATCTATTTATAGTAGCTCTATTTTTAGTTTCTTAAGGAACTTCCATACCATTCTCCAGAGTGGCTGCACCAGTTTACAGTCCCACCAATAGTACAGCAGGATTCCTTTTTCTCCACACGCCCTCCAGCATTTATTTGTACACTTTTTTTGATGATGGCCATTCTGACCTGTGTGAGGTGATATCTCATTGTAGTTTTGATTTGCATTTTTCCAATAATTAGTGACTGAGCATTTTTTCATGGGCCTCTTGCCCATCTGTATGTGTTCTTTGGAGAAATGTCTGTTTAGGTCTTCTGCCCATTTTTTGATTGGGTTTTTTGTTGTTGTTGATATTGAGTGCATGGGCTGTTTGTAAATTTTGGAGACTAATCTCTTGTTGGTCATATTGTTTGCAAATATTTTCTCCCATTCTGAGAGGTATCTTTTCGTTTTGTTTATGGTTACCTTTGCTGTGCAAAACCTGTTAAGATTAATTAGGTCCCATTTGTTTATTTTTTCTTTTTATTTCCATTACTCTAGGAGACAGCTCAGAAAAGATAATTGATGCCATTTATGTCAAAGAGTGTTCTGCCTATGTTTTTCTCTGTTTTATAGTATCCTGTCTTACATTTAGGTCTTTAATCCATTTTGAGTTTATTTTTGTGTATGGTGTTAAAGAATGTTCTAATTTCATTTTTTTACATGTAGCTGTCCAGTTTTCCCAGTACCACTTATTGAAGAAACTGTCTTTCCTCCATTGTATATTCTTGCCTCCTTTGTCATAGATTAATTGACCATAGATGCATGGGTTTATTTCTGAGCTTTCTATCCTGTTCCATTCATCTATATTTCTGTTTTTGTACCAGAACCATAGTGTTTTTATTTGTTTGTTTGTGTTTTTTGGGTTTTATTCCATGTCTAAATGAGTGTTTATTTTCTCTTGATTTTTTTTTTTTTTACGGTACACGGGCCTCTCACTGTTGTGGCCTCTCCCATTGTGGAGCACAGGTTCCGGACGTGCAGGCCCAGTGGCCATGGCTCATGGGCCTAGCCACTCTGCAGCATGTGGGATCTTCCTGGACCGGGGCACGAACCCATGTCCCCTGCATGGGCAGGCAGACTCTCAACCACTGCGCCACCAGGGAAGCCCTCTCTTCATTTTTTTAAAAAAAAATTTTCTTGGAGTATAGTTGATTTACAATGTTGTGTTAGTTTCAGTTGTACAGCAAAGTGAATCAGTTATATATATACATATATCCTCTCATTTTCAGATTCTTTTCCCATATAGGCCATTACAGAGTATAGAGTTCCCTGTGCTATACAGTAGGTCCTTATTAGTTATCTTTTTTTTTTTTTTTTTTTTTGTGGTACGCGGGCCTGTCACCATTGTGGCCTCTCCTGCTGCGGAGCACAGGCTCCAGACGCGCGGGCTCAGTGGCCATGGCTCACAGGCCTAGCCACTCTGCGGCATGTGGGACTTTCCTGGACCGGGGCGTGAACCTGTGTCCCCTGCATCAGCAGGCGTACTCAACTACTGCGCCATCAGGGAAGCCCTATTTATCTATTTTATATATAGTAGTGTGTATATGTCAATCCCAATCTCCCAGTTTATTGCTTCCTGCCCCACCCCCCGCCCCCCTGGTAACCATAAGTTTGTTTTCTACATTTGTAACTCTGTTTCTGTTTTGTAGACAAGTTCATTCTTTCCCTTATTTAGATTCCACATATAAGCGATATCATATGATATTTGTCTTCCTCTGACTTAACTTCACTCAGTATGACAATCTCTAGGTCCATTCATGTTGCTGCAAATGGCATTATTTCGTTCTTTTTTATGGCTGAGTAATATTCCATTGTATATATGTACCACACCTGCTTTATCCACTCCTCTGTTGATGGACATTTAGTTTGCTTCCATGTCCTGGCTATTGTAAATAGTGCTGCAGTAAACACTGGGGTGCATGTATCTTTTCGAATTATAGTTTTCTTCAGATATATGCCCAGGAGTGGGATTGCTGGATCATATGGTAGCTCTATTTTTAGTTTTTTAAGGAACCTCCATACTGTTCTCCAGAGTGACTGTACCAATTTACATTCCCACCAACAGTGTAGGAGGGTCTCCTTTCTCCACACCATCTCCAGCATTTATTGTTTGTAGATTTTTTTGATGATGGCCATTCTGACTGTGAGGTGATACCTCATTGTAGTTTTGATTTGCATTTCTCTAATAATTAGTGATGTTCAGTATCTTTTCATGTGCTTTTTAGCCATCTGTATGTCTCCTTTGGAGAAATGTCTGTTTAGATCTTCCACCCATTTTTTGATTTGATTGTTTTTTTTGATATTGAGCTGCATGAGCTATTTTTATATTTTGGAGATTAATCCCTTGTCATTTGCAAATATTTTCTCCCATTCTGAGGGTTGTATTTTCATCTTGTTTATGGTTTCCTTTGCTGTGAAAAGCCTTTAAGTTTAATTACGTACCACTGTTTTATTGTTGTTTTTATTTTCATTACTCTAGGAGGTGGGTTGAAAAAGATCTTGCTGCAATTTATATCAAAGAGTGTTCTGCCTATGTTCTCCTCTAAGAGTTTTATAGTATCCTGTCTTACCTTTAGATCTTTAATCCATTTTGAGTTTATTTTTGTGTATGGTGTCAGGGAGTGTTCTAATTTCATTCTTTTACATGTAGCTGTCCAGTTTTCCCAGCACCACTTATTGAAGAGACTGTCTTTTCTCCATTATATATTCTTGCCTCCTTTGGCATGGATTAGGTGACCATAGGTGCATGGATTTATTTCTGGGCTTTCTATCCTGTACCATTGATCTATATTTCTGTTTTTGTGCCAGTACCATACTGTTTTGATGTCTGTAGCTTTGTATTATAGTCTGAAACCAGGGAACCTGATTCCTCCAGCTCCGCTTTTCTTTCTCAAGATTGCTTTGGCTATTCGGAGTCTTTTGTGTTTCCATACAAATTTTACAAAATTTTTGTACTAATTCTGTGAAAAATGCCATTGGTAATTTGATAGGGATTACACTGAATCTGTAGATTGCTTTGGGTAGTATAGTCATTTTCACAATATTGATTCTTCCAATCCAAGAACATGGTTTATCTCTCTATCTATTTATGTCATCTTTCTTTTCTTTCATCCGTATCTTATAGTTTCCTGAGTACAGGTCTTTTGCCTCCTTAGGTAGGTTTATTCCTAGGTATTATTTTTTTGATGTGATGGTAAATGGGATTGTTTCCTTGATTTCTCTTTCTGATCTTTTCTTCTTAGTGTATAGGAATGCAAGAGGTTTCTGTACATTCGTTTTGCAGCCTGCAAGTTTATGAAATTCATTGATGAGCTCTAGTTTTCTAGTAGCATCTTCAAGATCTTCTATGCATAGTATCATGTCATCTACAAACAGTGACCGTTTTAACACTTCTTTTTCAATTTGGATTGCTTTTATTTCTATTTTCTTCTCTGATTGCTGTGGCTAGGACTTCTGAAACTATGTTGAATAATAGTGGTGAGAGTGGACATCCTTGTGTTGTTCCTGATCTTAGAGGAAATGCTTTCAGTTTTTCACCATTGAGATGTTTGCTGTGGGTTTGTCATATATGGCCTTTATTATGTTGAGGTAGGTTCCCTCCATGCCCACTTTCTGGAGAGTTTTTATCATAAATGGATGTTGAATTTTGTCAGAAACCTTTTCTGCATTGATTAAGAGGATAATATGATTTTTGTCTTTTATTTCATTAATGTGGTGTATCACACTGATTGATTTGCAGATATTGAAGAATCCTTGCATCCTTGGGATAAATCCCACTTGATAATGGTGTATGATCTTTTTAATGTACTGTTGGATTCATTTTGCTAGTATTATGTTGAGGATTTTTGTGTCTATGTTCATCAGTGATATTGTCTGAATTTGATATCAGGGTGATGGTAGCCTCGTAAAATGACTTTGGGAGTGTTCCTCTGCAATTTTTTGGAATAGTTTCAGAAGAATAGGTGTTAACTCTTCTGTAAATGTTTGATAGAATTCACTTGTGAAGCCATCAGATCCTGGACTTTTGTTCGTTGGGTGTTTTTTTCGTTGTTGCTGTTTTTGTTTTTGGCCATGTGGCACAGCATGCAGGATCTTGGTTCCCCAACCAGGGATTGAACCCCTTCCCCCCTGCAGTGAAAGTGCAGAGTCTTAACCACTGGACTGCCAGGAAAATCCCTGTTGGGAGTTTTTAAATCACAGTTTCAATTGCAGTACTTGTGATGAGTCTGTTCATGTTTTCTATTTCTTTTTGGTTCAGTCTTGGAAGACTGTACCTTTCCAAGAATTTGTCCATTTCTTCTAGGTTTTCCATTTTATTGGCATATAGTTTCTTGTCGTAGTCTGTTATGATGCTTGTAATTTTGTGGTGCACGTTGTAACTTCTTTTTCATTTCTAATTCTGTTGATTTGAGCCTTCTCCCCTTTTTTCTTGATGAGTCTGGCTAAAATTTTATCAATTCTGTTTACTTTTTCAGAGAACCAGTTTTTAGTTTCATTGATCTTTTTTATTGTTTTCTTTGTTTCTATTTCTGCCCTGATCTTTATGATTTATTTCCTTCTGCTAACTTTGGGTTTTGTTTGTTCTTTCTCTAGTTGCTTTAGGTATTAGATTAGGTTGAGATTTTTCTTGTTTCCTGAGGTAAGATTGTATTGCTATAAACTTCCCTCTTAGAACTGCTTTTGCTGTGTCCCATAGGTTTTGGATTGTTGTGCTTTTGTTTTCATTTGTCTTTAGGTATTTTTTGATTTGCTCTTTAATTTCTTTAGTGATCCATTGGTTGTGTAGTAGGATATTGTTTAGCCTGCATATATTTGTGTTTTTTACATTTTTTTCTTGTAATTTATTTCTAATTTTATTAATGGCATTGTGATCGGGAAAGTTGCTTGATATGATTGCAGTTTTCTTAAATTTACTGAGGGTTGCTTTGTGACCCAGCATGTGATCGATCCTGGAGAATGTTACCTGTGCACTTGAGAAGAATGTGTATTCTGTTCCTTTCGGAGGGAATGCTCTATAAATATCAGTTAAGTCTATCTGGTCTAATGTGTCATTTAAGGCCTATATTTCCTTATTGATTTTCTGTCTGGATGATCTGTCCACTGATGAAATTGGGGTGTCAACTCATTATTGACCAGGGGATCTTTGCAGAAACTAATGCCTGTGGCCTGTGATTTTTATTTTGGCTGGCCAAAAAATTAATTCTGTTATTTCACTAACACTCTGTGGGTTAGTACATTCAATATTCACACCTGAGGGCTTCCCTGGTGGTGCAGTGGTTGAGAGTCCGCCTGCCAATGCAGGGGACACAGGTTCGTGCCCCGGTCCGGGAAGATCCCACATGCCACGGAGCGGCTAGGCCCGTGAGCCATGGCTGCTGAGCCTGCGCATCTGGAGCCTGTGCTCTGCAACAGGAGAGGCCACAGCAGTGAGAGGCCCGCATACCGCCAAAAAAAAAAAAAAAAAATTCACACCTGACACACCTGTAAAGTCTAATTTTTGTGAAATGTTGTCTTCAAACCACTCTTCTATAGAAGCAAAGGAGCATTCTCTAGCACCATGAGTTTCATTTTCACTTTCCATATCAGAATCAATCACTAAAGTTTTTTCTTTTTATTGGTCTAATATTCACATCATCTGAATCAGAACTATATTCTGAAGAGCTATAATCTTCTGAGACACTAGTATATATGTTGCTTGGACAATGAGAGCAAGTATCTGCATAAAATTCACCGAAAAATTCTTTTTTACTCAAAATTTTGCAATGCGTTGTTTTTGAAAATTTTGTGTTTATAATACACACAGGCTTGGAACAAAAGCGTAACAGAGCAAAATGTGAATGATAATGACAATCATAAGTTGTCATTAACTCTTCATCAATTTTAAGCTCTAAGAACTTCACGGTGATGTTAATTGTATCACACTCTAAAAATGTATTGATACGTCTCTGGCCAATAACATTCGGGTATCAAAAGATGTATTAATATGTCTCTGGTCAATAATGTGTTAAAGTCCCCAGCTACTGTTGTAGTACTGTCTATTTCTCCTTTTATGGCTATTAGTGTTTGCCTTATATATTGGGATGCTTTTATGTTGGGTGCATATATATTTATAATTGTTATATGTTCTTCTTGGATTGATCCCTTGATCATTATGTGGTGTCTTTCTGTGTCTCTTGTAACAGTCTTTATTTTAAAGTTTATTTCATCTGATATGAATATTGCTACTCCAGCTTACTTTTTATTTTCATTTGCATGGAATACCTTTTTCCATCTCCTCAGTTTCAGTCTGTATGTGTTCCTTGGTCTGAAGTGAATCTCTTTTAGACAGCATATACCAGGGCTTTTTTTTTTTTTCCCCTCATATCCATTCAGGCAGTCTGTATCTTTTTGTTGGAACATTTAATCTGTTTACATTTATGGTAATTATCAATATGTATGTTCTTATTGCCATTTTATTTTTTTTTAAGATTTTTTTGATGTGGACAATCTTTAACGTCTTGAATTTGTTACAATATTGCTTCTGTTTATGTTTTGATTTTTTGGCTGCGAGACATGTGGGATCCCAGCTCCCCGACCAGGGATCATACCTGTACCCCCTGCATTGGAAGGCAAAGTCTTAACCACTGGACCACCAGGGAAGTCCCCCTATTGTCATTTTCTTAATTGTTTTGGATTTGTTTTTGTAGGTCTCTTTTCCTTCCCTTCCTCTTTCATTCTCTTGTGATTTGATGACTAAAGGAACATCGATGAAAGAAAATTTTGTTTAGTGTTGTGTTTGGATTCCTTTTTCTTTTTTGTATGTGTACCTATTATAGATTTTCAGTTTGTGGTTACCATGAGGTTTTGATATAACAGTCTCTATATAAACAAGATTGTTTAAGTTGCTGGTCTTTTAATTTCAAATGCATTTCTAATATCCTGCATTTGTGCTGTCCTCTTCTCACAGTTGCTGGTTTTGATATCATATTTGTGTGCAAATGATTTCCCACCTTTATTTTATGTTTGCCTTTACTGGTGAGCTTTTCCATTCATAATTTTCTTATTTCTAGTAGTGGCCTTTTGTTTTCTGCTTAGAGATGTTCCTTTAGCATTTGTTACAAAGCTGGTCTGGTGCAACTTAATTCTTTTAGCATCTGCTTGTCTGTAAACCTTTTGATTTCTCTGTAAAATCTGAATGAGAGCTTTGATGGGTAGAGTGTTCTTGGTTTTAGTTTTTTCCCTTTCATCATTTTAAATATGTCATGCCACTCCCTTCTGGCCTACAGTTTCTGCTGAGAAATCATCTGATAACCTTATGGGAGTACCCTTGTATGTTATTTGTTGCTTTTCTCTTGTTGTTTTTAATATTTTTTCTTTGTCTTTAATTTTTGTCAATTTGATTACTGTGTTTCGGTGTGTTCCTCCTTGGGTTTATCCTGCCTGGGAGAGTCTGTGCTTCCTGGACTTGGGTGACTGTTTCCTTTCCCATGTTAGGGAAGTTTTCAGCTGTCATCTCTTCAAATATTTTCTGAGGCCCTTTCTCTCTCTTCACCCTCTAGGACCCCTGTAATGTGAATATTGGTGCATTTAATATTGTCTGAGAGGTCTCTTAGACTGTCTTCATTTACTTTCATTCTTTTTTTCTTTATTCTGTTCCAGGGCAATAATTTCCACCATTCTGTCTTTTAACTCACTTATCCATTCTTCTGCCTCAGTTACTCTGCTATTGATTCCTTCTAGTGTATTTTTCATTTCAGTTATTGTATTGTTCATCTCTGTTTGTTCTTTAGTTCTTCTTGGTCTTTGTTAAACATCTTTTGTATCTTCTCAATCTGTCCCTCCATTCTTTTTCTGAGATCTTTGATCATCTTTACTATCATTACTCTGAATTCTTTTTCTGGTAGATTGCTTATCTCCACTTCACTTAGTTGTTCTTCTGGGGTTTTATCTTGTTCCTTCATCTGGGATGTATTCCCCTGCTGTCTCATTTTGTCTAACTTTCTGTGATTGCAGTTTCTGTTCTGCAGGCTGCAGGATTTTAATTTTTCTTGCTTCTGCTGTCTGCTCCCTGGTGGATGAGGCTGTCTAAGAGGCTGTGCAGGCTTTCTGGTGGGATGGTCTGGTTCCTGCCCCCTGGTGGGTGGAGCTGAGTCTTGTCCCTCTGGTGGGCAGGGCTGTGCTCAGGAAGACATTAAGCAGCCTGTGTGTTGATAGGTGGGGCTGTGGTTCCACCCTGTTGGTTATTTAGCCTGAGGCACCCATCACTGGAGCCTACAGGCTTTTGGGTGGGGCTAGGTCTTGGGGAGGAAACCGCAGCCTCCAAGAGGGCTCATGCCAATGAGTACTCACCAGAATTTCCGCTGCCAGTGTCTTTGTCCCCACAGTGAGCCACAGCCACGCCCTGCCTCCACAGGAGACCCTCCAATTCTAGCAGGTAGGTCTGGCCCAGTCTCTTATGAGGTCACTGCTTTTTCCCCCTGGATCCTGGTGTGCACAGGACTTTGTTTGCACCTTCCAAGAGTTGAGTTTCTGTTTCCCCCTGTCCTGTGGAATTCTTGCAATCAAACCCCACTGGCCTTCAAAGCCATATGGTCTGCATGCTCCTCCTCCTATTGCCAGAACCCCAGGCTGGGAAGCCTAAGATGGGGCTCATGACTTTCACTCCTGTGGGTGTACTTCTGTGGTATAATTATTTTCAAATTTGTGGGTCGCCCACCCAAAGGATATGAGATTAGATTTTATCATGATTGCGCCCATTTTACCATCTTGTTGTGGCTTCTTCTCCATCTTCGGATGTAGGGTATCTTTCTCGATAGATTCCAGAGTTATTTTTGTCAATGGTTGACCTAGAGGTCTCTTAGACCATCTTCCTTTTCATTCTTTTTTCTTTACTCTTTTCCAGTAGTTTGTTGTGTTTTTGTAGGAAGGTGTGAGCTCACATCCTTCTACTCCATCTTGATGGCCAGTCACCCCTGGTTGTTTTTAAATGGCTTAGTTTCCCAGTCACACATCAATTTCTTCTTGGGACCTTAGATATTCTATTGTATTCCTCTACCCATGATCAATCTCTTGTCTGTAGGTATCCACAAGTCTGCAATCCACCTGCAGTTTTTACACACCATAGTGCCCACCACTGACTTCTGTGGCTTCCAGTCTGATGTCCAAGCTATGCCACCATTTCCTGACTAAGGTTCAAGTCGGGCAAGATAGATTCCAGTTCCTTGGGAATCCCACAGACAGGCCTTAACTTTGCAAGCAAATTTCACTGTCAAGATAGATTCCAGTTCCTTGGGAATCCCACAGACAGGCCTAAACTTTGCAAGCAATTTTCACTCTGTTCTTTCCAGCCCAAGAGAGGGAACTGGGAATTGGGCCATGCCATGGACTGAATGTTTATTCCCTCCCACCCAGTTCAAATGTTGAAACCCTAATGCCCTACTGTGTTGGTATTAGGAGGTAGGGCCCTTGGAAGGTAATTAGGTTTAGATGATGCCATATTGTGAGTGCCCACAACACAAAAAGTGCCATTATAAGAAAAGGAAGAGACACGAGAGCTTCCTCTATCCATCATGGGAGGATACAGCAGGCATCTTCAAGTCAGGAAGAGGGCCCTCGCCAAAGCCCAACCATGCTGACAATATGATATCAGAGTTCCCAGCCTCCAAAACTATGAGAAACAAATGTCTGTTTTTTGAGTCAACCAGTCCATGATATTTTTTTTTAAATTACTATTTATTTTATTTATTTATTTTTGGCTGTGTTGGGTCTTCGTTGCTACACATGGGCTTTGTCTAGTTTGTGGCAAGTGGGGCCTACTCTTTGTTGTGTGTGTGCTTCTTACTGCGGTGGCTTCTCTTGTGTGGAGCATGGGCTCTAGGTGTGCAGGCTTCAATAGTTGTGGCATGAGGGCTCAGGAGTTGTGGCTCATGGGTTCTAGAGTGCAGGCTCAGTAGTTGTGGTGCAAGGGTTAGTCACTCTGTGGCATGTGGGATCTTCCCAGAGCAGAGATCGAACCAATGTCCCCTGCATTGGCAGGCGGATTCTTTTTTTTTTTTTTTTTTGCAGTATGCAGGCCTCTCACTGTTGTGGCCTCTCGCGTTGCAGAGCACAGGCTCCAGATGCGCAGGCTCAGCAGCCATGGCTCACGGGCCCAGCCGCTGCACGGCATGTGGGATCTTCCCGGACCAGGGCACAAACCCGTGTCCCCTGCATCGGCAGGCGGACTCTCAACCACTGAGCCACCAGGGAAGCCCAGCAGGCGGATTCTTAACCACTTCGCCACCAGGGAAGTCCCCGTGGTATTTTTTTTTTTGGATGCTTGAGCAAACTAAGACAGTCCACTTCCTTCTGTCCTTGCTACAAGGACATGGAGGGGATGGGGCAAAGGTGAGTAAAAGCCCTGGGAAATTTCGTATCGTCTTGCTTGAATGTGGCTTTTTCTTGATTGGGCATTTTCTTGGCTGCTGTAGATTTTTAGCTAGTTTCCAAAGCTCCTGTGAAGTTATCTTAATCAGTGTATGGTTGTTTATTTGATAATTCTGTAGGGAAATGAGCGCCTGGAGCTTCCTAGTTTACCATCTTGCTGACATCAACCGTCCTTTTCATAATTTAGAATGTTTATTTTGGAAAGTAAGGGATAACATATAGTGAATCCAAGTATGATACATTAAAGTGAGTATATTGGTTTACCTGGGTGTTTTGAAAGTTGATATATTTAATGAATATTTAATGAATATATTTAATGAATATTTTAATATCATAATTTTATAAAAATGATAAATTTCTAGTAATTCACATATTTGATTACATAGTTCACTGTGTTCACTGTCACATATCCTGAAGTGTACATGATAAACAGCCAAGTTTCATGCCTAAGTATATATACATACAGGGATAATCCTGAGCAGTTACAAAATGTGGTTTTGTAACAAGCACAGTGTTTTTTCATATATAACAAATGCATTATTTCCTTGTGCGTGAAATGCAAATTTGCAAATTGCATCTAGGAGAACTCATCAAATCTGCTAGATGAATTATGTAATTCAATTTGGCAAAATTTTTGCTCACAGCACAAATAGTTTTCTTTGGTTTTCTTGGATTCTGTTCTAAGAAGGAGGTAGCTGGAAAAAAGTGAAAAATTACAGGATATGATTCATAAAAATCCCACATCTTTTTTGTGTGCTTGTACATTCTTTTTTGAGGGAAAATGTTTTTGTCCCACAGCAATGATTCCTCTTCCTTCTCAGTAAGTACTTTTTAGTTGGACAGATACCCACGAACAGTATATCCAAGGTATTCAAAGAATGGTAGCCAAAATGAGAGGAAGATGCATGTCATTTAGCATCTAGAAGAACATGTAGCATATTCATTAAATCCCTTTTTCACCAGAAAGGAATGTGAAGCCTGAACTTTAACATGGCCACAGTATGTACTAGAGAGCAAAGAAATGAAACCTCAGCTATGTATGCTCCTGCCAAGCATTAGCCCAAATCTTTCACTCTCTGACATGTGATGGGTATCTGTTTCCCTGTCATGTTTTGAGAGAAAAGAAAATATTGCCCATGTAACCCTATCCTCATTTCTAAGGTTCAGGCAAGTGGTACTCACTACTATTTCTTCCTCTTTTCACTTGCAGCCAACAGTGAGATTAAGCATACACACCAAAGAAAGGACTACCAGCACTGCATTGTCAGAGGCAGTTTAATAATTAAGAGTAGTCACATCTCTGCTGATGGCCTATGTGCTTCTTTCTTTTCTCTCTTGAAGCAGCTGTCAAACCCTTTCATCATTTTAGTTTGTGAAAAACTCTTATGGTGGTAGCTACTCATTACCCAGAGTGAGGAGTTCTCTTAAGCAATGGAATGACCAGCAGATTCAGAAACTAAAGTATACATTTCATGCATGTAAATAATTCACACAGTATCAGAGCTAATGGGAACCACACAGATTAGATATCTGATGCTCTCATTTCATAGAAAGAGCCTGAGACCACTTCTAATGCTGTCAGTGTGAAGGACCAGTTAAGCTGCAACACTTCTGTCATAAGGATCAAGAAATGCTAAATGAAATTTCTGTTAAATGTATGGATAAGTTCACCAAAACTAAGGAAACCTCCAAGTACTAGGAATGAAGAAGGCACAGAAAATAAGAGCGGCAGGTGGGAGAGCTAATGCTGCCATTGGCTTGGGATGGGGTTGTGGGGAGTTGCCAGTACAAGTAACCCAAAGGCTTATGTTTTAATACGTATATAGAGATAGTTGAGTATTTGGAACTTCCTGAGGTAGAGAATTGGAACTGTGAAACCTATCCTGTACACACATGTTCACAGTTAACCTAGGATCCTTGAAAGGCTGCCCTCTAAGTGGTAGGGTAGACTAAAAAAAAAAAAAAAGAAAAAAAAGTGCCCACTGACAACAGAATGACAAGAAGGAAGCTGGTGTGGATACTTGGGAGGAAAGAAAATTTCTCCTGGGAAGTGGTAAGCCTGCACATAGATTTATTATTTATATTCTTGTTAGTCATATGGTCAAAGAACCCATAAGTAGCAAAATAAGCAGAAAAATTATCCTAAGTGGTAAAAACCCCTGGGATCCCTGCCAGAAGAAAATATAATAATGCTAAAGAGGGATATGTTCTCAATTCAGATAACATGGAATTCCCACAGGTAAAAGCCTACTGAAGATGAATTCACAACAAAATTTTTTCAGAAGAGTAAATAAACTAATATGAGCAATGCCTAAGTACTTGAGGCCATAGAGAACTCTGATAGATACTATAAACTAAATGTGTAGAAGATGATTGAAACGTAAAACAGGAAGTGTAAGTAATAAGAAAATAAGACACCAGAATAGTGGAATATTGAAAAAGAAGTGCATGTATCTTTTTAAAATGAATAATGTAGTCTTTTAAAGTTAAAATTCATAGTATAGAAATGCATAAAATTAGGCCTGAAAAGATTTGAGGAAATTATGCAGAGGGAAGTATAAAAAGACAATGCAATGGAAAATGTAAAAGGCAAGTTTATGGAGAAAAAGTACAGAGTGAGGCCTATCAATATATGTCTAATAAGAGTTGTATTAAATACTAGAGAAGAAGGGAATAGAATATAGGGGGAGCTATTACCAATATAAATAGCCTAGAATACCCAGAATAGAGGAAAGAATTTCATTTTCAGATTTAGAAAACTCATTAAGTCCCTTGCAGGATAAACACAAAGATCATACCTGCTCACAGAGAAGATCTTAAAAGGTCTAGAGAGAAAAAATAGATTACTTTCAAAGGAATGATAATTAGGCAATTGCAGACATCTTGATAGTGAAAGTAGAGTTAGGAATACAATAAAATGATGCTATCACAGTGCAACCTAGAATTCTATACCCAGCCAACATATCATTTAAGAGTAAGGCCCCCAAAAATACATTTTAGACAGGGAAAATGGAAGCTGATCATCACTCCAAGCCTGAAAGAAGAAGGAAAATGGGTGCAAGCAAAATTGTTGTGCCAAGAAGTTGGCAAACATGATGAAACAATAATTATTGACTTGCTACTACTGTTGTTGTAAATGGAAAAATATTAATCACTGATATATAACAATTGTTTTAAATAAGTTTAAGGTTTCGAACAAGGTGAAAGTAAATACTAGACAATAATGAGACATAAGGTAAAACAGGGTATATAGGAATCAATGTAATTTAAGGCTCTTGTATTCTGAAAAGGGAAAGTAGAGATGTATGACTAAGGTAATTGACTTTAAGTCAATAATATGAGTAATCACTAAAATAGTAGAAACATCATGTATAACTTTCCTAAAAGAACAGAAGTAGAATGTTTAACTTTGAAAGCATTAAAGGATGAAAAAATGAAGGAATTAAGGCCATGAGAAATTTACCCATTGTCACAAGCTAGTTCTTTGTAGAAGTGGGTCTGGAAACTAAAAGTGTATATTTCCAGTTCTGCATTATCTTCTCTGGAAATACATCAACCAAATTTGAATTTTTGTAGAGTAAATAAGATTTATGTATTTGCCTGCTTTTAAAGGTTTGTTTTTTAAAGCTCTAAACACTTGACTCAACTTGCTCTCAACAGAGAGGACAATGATTTTGTAACACAGATTATAGTATGGGGCTCCATATACTTTCCCATTCACTTTCCATTGAGCTTAAAGGAGTAGTGACAAGAAGGAACTATTTCATAGCATCTAACAATCCTTTCATAAATATTCACCAACTGCAAATCTGTGTTTATGGCTGTGTCGGATTGCTGGGTTGAACTTAATAGTCTCTTGCAAGAGATGGACATATATGTAACCATAGAAAGAAGTTAGAATGCATTTAGTTAAGTATGGGCCAAATTTTAAACTGGGGAAATTATAACTTCAAAATGGCAGAATAGTTTTAATGGCACAGAGACCCCCTATAAATACATTCTGTCTGATGAGGGTGTTATAGTCTATCAGGGTTTGGGTTCTGATGAAAGAACTGAAAGTACTGCTTATTAAGATTAGTGCTTTGAAAAGTAAAAGAGGTTGAAAATTACGTTTCATTAAAGGGCAAATGAAATAAACCAGAAGTGGTTATTGAAAACTTGATTATCTGGGGCCTGATGTACCAAAAATTATAATTAACTGTTTTTTTAAAAAAAAGAAATACTGAGAGAAATGCAAATGACTGCAATTTAGTAAAGCAATTTCTAAGGGGATTTTTAGGATGTTTATAAATCTAATCTTCTATCTTTCTAATTCTTAACATTAGATATTGAATATTGACATTAAGGATGGTAGACATTAGGGATGAAAGGGACATTAACAACACCCTAAATTGTATCTACTCTCTTAATAGATCTTTGCCCAAATCTTCCTGTGAATATAATGATACATAATTTAGACAACAAATATTTCTTGAATGTATTCTATGTCTGCCTCTATGTTATAATTCTATGGAGAAAAAAAACAGGTCACAACTTTTTTTAAAGCCTTAGTATCGTACTATTCTAAACTCAAATCTCTGATTAAATTTCTTTTGCAGTTATAGAAGGGGGAGCTTTAATGAATTTTTCATTTCTTTTATATAGTTATATTACCCATTTTCTTGCTATTCTCCATGCTATTACAAGAATACTACTGAATATATGTGACATAATAGGCATTCAGTGAATGTTGACTACATTGGATAAAATATTTTGGGTAGCAGTAAAGTAGCTGGGCTTTTTCTTCCTGGTATTTAAGCCTCAATTTCCTCATCTATTAATTTACTCACCTCACAAGAGTATTTTGAGATTTAAATGGGAACACAGGGTAAGTGTTTAATAAATATTAATTTTTAAAGAATAAAACAACTAAAACAAATGTTAAGCAAAGAGAAAAATTAAAAATAATGTACTAAAAGTATACATTTTTAAAAGAAACAACCACATTTAACATGGACATTAAAGTCTTCACATCCAATTAAGAATAAATCATAAATATATAATTTATTATTAAAATTATTTTTACAGACTTCCCTTGTGGCACAGTGGTTAAAAATCCACTTGCCAATGCAGAGGACATGGGTTCGAGCCCTGGTCCAGGAAGATCCCACATGCCGTGAAGCAACTAAGCCCGTGTGCCACAACTACTGAGCCTACACTCTAGAGCCCGCGAGCCACAACTACCGAGCCCACGTGCCATAACTACTGAAGCCCACGCGCCTAGAACCTGTGCTCTGCAACAAGAGAAGCCACTGCAATGAGAAGCCCGTGCACTGCAACAAAGAGTAGCCCCTGCTTGCCACAACTAGAGAAAGCCCATGTGCAACAATGACCCAATGCAGCCAAAAATAAATAAATTTATAAAAAATTATTTTTACTACATCATTAAATTGATTTACTTTATCACATTTTAAGTCTTAAAATCATTTTTGGGAAAAATTCTTTTGAGGGAAAAGCAAAATATATATGTGGGACTATGTAAAATTTTAAATGTACTGTATAAGCTTTCAGTACAGAATTAATAGTTCTTTTTTTAAAATTTTATTTTTATTTTTGGCTGTGTTGGGTCTTCATTGCTGTACACAGGCTTTCTCTAGTTGCGGCAAGCAGGGGCTACTCTTCGTTGTGGTGTGTGGGCTTCTCATTGCGGTGGCATCTCTTGTTGTGGAGCACGGGCTCTAGGCACGCAGGCTTCAGTAACTGCAGCACGCGGGCTCAGTAGTTGCGGCACGCGGGCCCTAGAGCACGCAGGCTTCCGTAATTGCGGTGCATGGGCTCTAGGGTGCGTGGGCTTCAGTAGTTGTGGCACGTGGGCTCTAGAGCGCAGGCTCAGTAGTTGTGGCACATGGGCTTAGTTGCTCTGGGGCATGTGGGATCTTCCCGGACCAGGGATTGAACCCATATCCCCTGCACTGGCAGGCGGATTCTTAACCACTGCACCACCAGGGAAGTCCCAAATAGTGGCTTTTCTAGATACACTAAGAACTTTAAATTTTACTTGATCTAAGGTAACTGCAGTCTTTCTTCTATTTATCTCGTTTTTAAAAGATTTTAAAAAGGGAATTCATTCATCTCTTTCCCTGAATCTTGTTTCCTGTTCTTACGACATTTGAAAGAAGAACAATCAGTTTTTTCCAAAGTACTTATTAGGATATGTGGGGAATTATCCATTTGTGGTCACCTGAGAGAATCACAGCAATTGATATTGATGTTAATATTACAAAGCTGAGAAGTAATTATAATATTTGGAAGTATTTTGACCTAACTCTAAAAGTGTTAGGTAGAGGAAGAAATTCTTTAGACTTCTATTTTTATTTACAAATCACTTTAAAAAAAGCTACAACATTCATTCTTATTTTTGCTTATACTCCACTTTTGCAATTGCTATCATTTCACCACTAAAACTTAAAAGAAACAAAGAACCATGAAGTAACATTTGCCATTTGACAAATCTGATTAAACCAAAGGTGTTTACCATTGAAACCGACTCTGCTCACCCACTCCATCTCAAGTTTACTTTCTGTTAGACAAAATATTACTGTCTTTTCCCAGAAGGAACCCAAACCATTGTCCATTGGAAACAGTTATGTTTTAGACTGTTAAACATTGCAGGGGGTTATAAAATACAAAAATAAGTATTGGTCGTTGGAATAGATTTCAAAAGTGTTTGGAATATGTATTCCAAAGACATCTTAGAGTTCTTGGCTAGATTAAAGAAAGATGTTGAAATAAGGAGAAAAAAAACTGTTTTGTAACTTGTACTTAGTGTACAAACCTAGCCGCAATTACCAGATCCATTTAAAATGATAATTTAATAAAATCATGAGGTTAGCAGAGAATGAGAGCACAGTTTATTCTGAAGGTTAGTCATAGTTTTAAAAAGAATGCTTTTAGTATGCCATCTTTGACATGCCATGTTTGCCATTTGCAGAGAGGACAGACTGTAGAGCTAAACAGACACAGGGATTTAATCCTCTTACTATCTGTAACAATGGGCAAGTAAAGGAGTTAGCCTCTTCCTTGCTCCATGCTGTCATCTGTAAATGGGAATAATAATACGTGATGTAGAAGTCATGTGATGGATAATATAATTTTGGTACTCAGTAGAGTAACAGGCACATAGTTGGTGCTTAATCAGTGTTAGATCTTATTATTATTTATCCTGACCAGAAACATACATTCAAAAAGCAACTTGTTGTTTTTTTGTTTTGGCCACAACATGTGGCATGCAGCACTTTCCTGACCAGGGACCGAACCTGCACCCTCTGCAGTGTTAAGTGCAGAGTCTTAGCCACTGGACCACCAGGAAGTCCAAAACAGCAACTCTGTTTTACTTTTTCTTCTTTTGTGAATTCTCACATCACCATAAAGAGAGTTTGCTTGCAAGTAACCTTTTAATTTTTTGAAAGTGGAACAGTGTCACAGTAATTTATAATTAGTAATATTTATTCAACAAATTTTGTCAAATAACTAGTATTCAGAGTCTAATGGTAGGCACCAAAGAGGTAGAAAAATAAGAACACCTTTATTTCAAATAGCTTTTATTCACACTAGGACTAGAGGAAAGTCTAATTCAGTAGAAAACACAAGACAAAAGGAGATCTTTCACACTCTTAAGGAGAATCATGACATTAACAACATCAGCAATAATCTGGAACACGCCATTGAATTTTCCATTCGATATTTTCAAATACAAAAAAAGGAATCAGATAGAAGGTGAACAGTCCATGAGCATGTTCAACAATGGTATTGTTATTAGGTATTAATCCTTTATTGGATAATTATTTTTCACCTCTGGGAAAACATCACTGGCAGCACGATTTTAAGAAGTTTGGCAACACGTATTTTATTCAGCAGCTCTGGATGATAGATTTTGGGGAATGCTAGCCAAAAAAATTAAGGGCAAAACCACTGGTGCACAGAGGACAACAAACTGATCTTATTACAGAAACAGATATCAGACCACAATATAAAAAACATTTTAATTTTACACTAAGCCAGAAACTCCAGATTATTGGCATATACATCAACAAGCCAGGTCTAGAGTGTTTAATCACAAGAGTGGTAAATATTGGTTTTCCGCCTGCTCTGCCCACCTTACTTAAAAATATCAGTATATTTGCTTTCAAATGACACAAACTGCCGAGGCTATAATCTACAAAATGATCACTCACTTCTAACAACATGCCTGTTATACCCAGTCACCACTGAAAGGACAGTTTCATAGAACCCAGCTCTGCCTACCCAGAAAGAGTTTAGGCAACTTACAATTTAGAAAGAGCATATGCAGATTTTTTATCTAAAAACAAATCTTTGCACACGTAAGGAAGTGCCATTCCTCCTCAGATTTTAGAATTCTTAATTCTTATGTTTTAAAAACTTGTTCCATTTCTACTTAAGTTAGTAAAAGCAATAGCCAGATATTGTTGCAAGATCTCTATCAAATGTCATAAAATGCCAACTCCAAGAAAGGGCACCACAATGAAGCCTAAAGGGCATGGCCACAATGTCCCACAACACATTTGACCCTCCTTATTTTATTTGATGTTGCAACATTTGGCTCTAATGTACCTAAGGCCCAAACAGAAAAATAAAAGCACTTCCATTTTCTTTGAATAGTCTGGAAATATCTTACTTCCAAATTATATTGATTTAAAAATTTCTCTTTTGTCATTTTTTTCTTATGGTTGGAATTTATGCTTGTGGGTTTGACTCATAAAACATCATCCAGAGGGCAGGAGAAGTCTACATACAATCTCCTATGTGATAACGCACAAGATAATTAGGTAGTACCAAGAACTGTGGAAAACTATATTTGAGACAAAAAAATTCTGTATTAATGAAACAAATGCCAAGTCCAAAACTGTAGGCCAAAACACATTAACCTGATTTATCTTTTAAGATAAGAGTAGCGAAAAGTCAAGTGGTTCTTGAAAGAAAGAGATAAAAAAGAAGATAAAAAGTATCTACTAGAGTGTTTATATAAAATGGCACAAAGAAAGCATACCTAGTGATGTCTCAGAAAATAAGTTGCCAAGGTTGCTTCAACTTAGGAAACATAAAGTAGAGATTTAAGAAATTATTCTGATAGTTTAGATACGGCAATTTTGTATTGGCAGTTGGATAAGGGAAGGAGAGAGGGGTGGAAGGGAAATTATTGGTTAGAAAGATTGGCACTGTACGGTGAATTCACCACATAGTTACTAAGTGTTCCAGTTTGAGAATTAAGATGGTTTGAGAAATTGTTTCAACCCTGTTACAACCCTATTACCCTGTCATTGAGGTCAAGTCGAAGCAGCCCCAGATCAAGAGTCTAAGGTTCAATTGTCTGACCCAACTATTTCCAGGATATTAATAACTGACTCAGGTGTTGCATAAACTATCACATAAAACCTGCCAGGTGTATCATAGAAAAAAACAACAAACTGCAGTTGATTTGGAGAAATCAAGTTCTACAGCCCTGTGTGAGTATACCGTGTTCATCTAAAAAATTTATACTCTGGTCACATGACAATCGTGCCGTGCTTCATGAAGCATTGATGGAGTAAAAGCAAGTTGGGGGCTTCCCTGGTGGCGCAGTGGTTGAGAGTCCGCCTGCCGATGCAGGGGACACGGGTTCGTGCCCCGGTCTGGGAAGGTCCCACGTGCCGCGGAGCGGCTGGGCCCGTGAGCCATGGCCGCTGAGCCTGCGCGTCCGGAGCCTGTCCTCCGCAGCGGGAGAGGCCACAACAGTGAGAGGCCCGCGTAACGCATAAAAAAAAAAAAAAAAAAAAAAAAAAAAAAGCAAGTTGGTAGGAGGCAGGGGCTATGATTTTCAACGTAAATATGACCAGGAAAGAAGCCACACATAGGCACTTACATATTTTAGTGAGGGTGTTGATGAAGGTGATGTAATACTTACGATCCTTCATTAAAAAGGCAGTGAATAGTACAAAATACTGCTGGAGACCAAAATATACTTGTGTCCTTTGTGAACACAAGACACATTTGATGATGATCGTGACCATGCTGATGATCAGTTTTGAAGACAACAATAAAATGCCTTCATTTCTTAGCATACATCATCTGGTTTTCATTTCTTTTGGAGGTGAAAATGCCCTCTTTATGGAATGGTTGAACAGGTGTGTTGCTTCCTACATCTTCTTTTTTGTTTTCTTCTCTTTTCTCAGTAAGTCAAGTGATTTCATTCCTGAAGCAGGAAAAGAATGTTAAGATAGATGCTGCTAGAAGTGACAATGTCCAACTCTTGACAGAGTGATTATTTCAAGCTCCGAATGAATCACTTTTAAGACAGAAAACTTTGGCTTGTTTGTTTTTGTGGTTATTAGGCATTTAATAGTTCCACTGAGACAAACTGAGAGTAAACTTTCTAAAGATCAACAGTAAAAAATATTTAAATAAATTGTCTTAAACATAAATGCTAGGACAAAAAATAAGTATAAAAGTGCTGATTGGAGAGAAATTTTCTCCCAGGAGAACTTCCACTGATCATTTTATTTTACTTCCATATGGAATCTGTAAAGAAACCTAGTAAATCCACAAAGCTATGAGAATGACCTTTGGAAATAGGACAGTACTGAATTGTTGGGCAAGACCAGCCCTATAGTTTCTGAAATGTTCCTGTGAGGAGATGTTGTCCTGCTTTTAAATCTACCATGTTGCCAGTGAGAGGTGTGGGAGAATTTTGCAAAGCGTTACAGTCAAAACTGAAGGCAAGATTTCAGTTCCTACAATTGATAATGGAAATGCGATTTACAATAGTTTTTCATAAGTATCTCTGTTTTCTCCAAAAGCTGACTTCTGTCTCCACTGTTGTAAATTTGTTAAAATATTTTAAAATGTTTCATCTCAAGATGTTCTCATTTACTAAGCAATGATTAAATAGCCTCTATTACCATTTGAGGTCCATTTTACTTACTATTTAATAAAACTGTCTGGTTTTCAATGTAATATACAACCCCAGATTGTACTATATAACAGAAAATTTTCTTACGTTTTCTTTTTGGACTTATTATCCAATCTTATTAAAGTCCTGGCATTGTTTAGTTATAGAGTTCTCAAAAACCTTTATTTTTATTCCTCATATATGAGTTATTATGAGATTGTGAGAAAGCCTATGTGATTATCCTTCAAAGCATGGATCAGAAAGAGATATATTATTGGTAATGCTTAAAGAGGAGTTTTTCTAACAGACTCTTACAGGGAACTATTGTGAGCAATAAAAATTAAATGTATAAGTGAAGAAAACTATACCAAGTGAAACTACCCTTTTAAAAAGTACTGTTCTATTTCAAAAGAAGTGTTGATATTCTCCAAAAGCCTCCATTCTGTCCCTGAGGGCTACATTACATCTTGTAACGATATAATCAAAAAGCGCTGGCATTCTGTTCTTACAACTACATTCAGCTGTGATTAATCCTCTCCATAGTTTATCTGTCTCTGTATGTATCCTAAAGACTCTAACTGCAACCAATTGGGTACCATATCACTTGGAAGGATGTGTGATTAACTCATTAATGTGTCATATTTTAAATCTAAATAACCTTGGAGATGTCCTACTGATTTGGCTTTATCAGATTGATGGCTATGCCTAAGTATGTGGTAAAATAACTGCAGGAAACTTCAGTAAATTAGTATGTTTGCATTATACTGTTTCATTTTCTTATTCAAAATCTAAAAACTATCTGGGAGGACTGAGAGGAATAATGGAGAATTGTAATTATTGATTTTAAATAATTAAATAAAAAGTTGATTTTAAAAAGTCACAATTATGTTTCCACTTACCGTATGTTATAGCTTTCCTTTTTAAAGGGTGGGGGTTGTCTTCTGTTTTTAAGCCTTTGGTTTCCTTAAGTAAAATCTCCTCAAGTAATTACAGCAAAAACAACAAGAGCTAGCAAATATGATTGGCATGAATTTCTCTAAAAATCTCATGGAAAAAATTCATTACTATTGTGAATCTAGATTGACCTTACCCTTATGCAATGAAAGTAATTTTTTAACTAATACTGAGTTACATTCCATTTCAGATTTCCTATTTCAAAGGGTGTCTCAAATTTCTAAGATGTTAAACCAAGTATTGAGCCATTTTTGTATATGTAATAAAAGTCTTTAAAATTAAAATGGTAATCCTAAAAAAACCAAATGCATGAAAAATATGGTCTGACTGTATAACAAAAGGGAGTTATATAATTGTACTTGAGTGAAATCTTTCATCTTTGATTTACAGGTTGGAGTCCTCTTTAACTAAAACCATATTGTCCCATATCTTTCATATCATGGCCTTCCCTAAAACCTTGTTTTAATTAAGGTTTCTTTCAGATTTTTGAATAAAAGCATGACAATCTTCACTTATGGCTTTAATATATCCTTTGAGTTAGGAAAATATATAAAAAGAAACATCAACTCTTTTGAAAGCATTGTCAGATATTAAATACTGCGAGGTATTCTATATCAGTGTCTTTAGGTGTCTGAGTTATACATTGAAATAGAAGTTGGAGAGGTAAGGGGATAACCTACTTATATTTAGTAAGTTGCTTTTAATCTCAGAAATAAATGTCCTATATTTTTAGCCTTTAACACTAAGGCAACATGTGTAAAGGTTAAAGTTCGTGTTGTTTTTTTCACGTGAAGGCACAACTTCAAGGATAACTCAATTCAAGGTGACTTCAAATAAGCAATGCCTTCATTAACACATTTCAAAGATCTAGAAAATTCAGTAACATTGTTTAAGCCCTCAATGGTTTTACAGCTAAAAGAACACATCAGACCAAGCAGCTGTGTTAACCTGGGAAGCAAGAAAATAAACTGAGTCCTCAAAGCTCCTGAGTAATTGGGGAGATTATGGGTAATCCTCGTCTTTTTTTTTGTAGGAAGGAAGGATGAAAGGCAAGAAGAAAGGAAGTGATGGAAAGCAGAAAAATAAAAGTGAGAGAATAAGTTCTTGATAGATTTGGAACAAATTAAGATGGCCTTTGAAAAGTTATGCACTTTTCAAAGACACTGAAAATCCTCCATGGAACATATGCTCAGAGCTACTGTCACCAGAGCAAGGGATGTATGAGGGAGGAAGGAGACTTCATCCTAAATCAACTGCAAATCTCCTGTGTGTGAGAACACAGAGAGGGATGTTAGGGAAACAGGGTAATTTTTCTCAAAAAATGTGATATAAAATATTGCACCATTACATAAAATGTGTGAGGTTGCTTTGGCATTGGACTTTGAGATACACTGTGGTTTATTCCACTGAAAAAAGCCTCATCCTCGTTCCTCCATCTTGGACTCTTCCTAGCAAGAGTTGAACCATATGTTAAAACAAAGGCCAAAAACAAACAAAACAAAACAAAAAAAAAAACCCCGTGATCTGTCGGGAATTGCTATCCTTTCATAGCTGAAAGCAAATCCTGTAAACAATTTAAGACTGTGTGACGAAAAAGTTCCCAATAAAAAAACTGATCAGAATGTCAGGAATGAGATTTCTCAGGTTTTGCCCAAAATTTCGCTGGCTGTCATACCATCTGTAATTAACAGTATCTAACGTTGTACTGGGTGTTTCTAGTTCATACTTTGGGCCTGGGAGTGGGTCACCCAGCATATTAAAAGCACTCTGGAAGCAGTTTCTTCCAATCGTGGTTTACTGTAACTTTAGAATCATAGCGGTTACTTTTAAGGAATCTTTAATGCCCTTTCAAGTCCATCCAAAGAACAAGTGAAGCTGCTGTTCAGAATTTTGTGCCCAGTGTTTATGTTCCATGGAATCTGTGCCACCCAGGCAGCAGACAAGACATGTCTGAGGGTGCTGGGGTGGCGGGGGGATATGCAATGATGTCACACACAGGAAATATCGGGGGTGGGGAAGGCTGGGGAGGACTTGGCGCTTCACAAGGCTGGCTCCTCTTCCATAGGCTCGCCAGCAGTTCTGTAAAAATAAACAGGCAATCAGAATACAGCATAAGAGTACACAATGACATTGTAGATTTTCATGCATAATCAAAGCTGATTTTTCAGCTCTCTCTGATGTTTATTTGTGTTATTCCGTTATCCATAAATAGACTTTCTTTCCTAGGAAGTATAAACAAATGTCAAGTGGAAAAACATTTTCGATCCAAGCAATCATTGGAAATGTTCCTGTTTATATTAAAACATGTCAGAATATTTTATAACTCTAGATTCCAAAATGTACATGTTTTGTGTCTAGTACAGTCCAATAATTTATTGAAAAAATTAACTATGATATTTTATTTTAGGAGCAATTACAGTGATTTCCTATGGAACCAGTTTGCTAACGAGAGCAAAGGACCCAGCTAGCTTCTGGAGGAGACTCACCAGGGCTCTGGTTTTTTTGCTTCTGTTCTTTCATAACTGGATTGGCTGCCTGCCGGAGGCATTTCAAATCAAATTCTGAATCTGATTAGCAAATCACTGCTACAGACCCAACGTTTTTACAAGAAACGCACTATGGTAGTGTGTAAATAGT
This sequence comes from Phocoena phocoena, assembly GCF_963924675.1. Classification (NCBI taxonomy): domain Eukaryota; kingdom Metazoa; phylum Chordata; class Mammalia; order Artiodactyla; family Phocoenidae; genus Phocoena; species Phocoena phocoena. The sequence continues at coordinate 34,509,871 of NC_089227.1, forward strand.
TTTTATTCGGCATCATCTGAGGGGTGTTCTGCTCTGGCAAAACCAAAACTAATTGCTTGAAAATTTATACTTGAGATTTAGCCTTAATTTAGTAACACTCTGAGGGTGTTTTAAGGCAAACTTTTAGAATGATTTTTAATTTAGTCAAAAGGACAAATTGTAGCAGGAATCCAAATGCATGAGGTAGCTGGATTGCTGATGGAAGAACGCTGGGGTTTGAGATGCCGGGAGAATTGAGTATGAGTCTGGGCTCTGCGATTTGCTAATGTTGCAACTGCGAATGTTGTAACTATACTTCTGTGAAGCTGTGGTTTCATGTTTAAAACCCGTGAGGAAAAAAGATGTTCCTTACAGAATTAGTGAAGGTTAAAAAAAATAAAGGAGATGAAATGGACTTCTAAACAATACACACTATGAGGCAGTAGTTATTTAACTCTGGATTTGTCCCCTCATCATCTAACATATGTATAAAACTGTGTTGAATGGTACACAGGTACAGAGTTATGCCTGTGCTACCATAAGGAAATGCAATATTGGGAAGATAGTTCTCTCTGGGTGGTGGAATAATAGGTAGGTGGTTTAAATTTTCTTTTTCATACTGTTTTTCTACTTGCCAGTATTCTATAATGAATTACTTTTCTCTTAGAACAAACTGCTATATCTAGAACACTGTTGTTAATGAAGAAAAATGAACAATTTAGCCATGTTATTTTATAGATATATAAAGAAAAAACCAAGACTTCTGTGTATCTACAAATAAGGTAGTTGCCATTTTAATTTAGCATTTTTATAATAAATTTAAAACACTGAAAGATTTTATCCATGGAACAGTAATAAAAAAGATTTTAATGCATCCTCTAAAGAATGAGAAATATTAGGTATTCATTATTTAACATTACTAAAAGGAGAGAGTTCCAAATGAGTCCATGTGGAATACTTAAAAAAAAATTCTTAGGAAGTTATAGCCTGTCCAACAGTATACTGGATAAGGAGGTTGTGAGAAAGTGTTTAGAGCTGCTATATAAGATAAAAGCTATTTAAATGAGTCATACTCTATTAAAATCTTTCCAAACTAAAATTATCAGCATTCCCACAAGAAAAATTTTAAATTAAGGAAAACATTTAAGTAACTAAACTGATTTATACGTAAACATGCAAACTTATTTACATTTGAGAATATGTGGATTATACAGGTATAGAATCCTCAAACTAGATACTCCAATGGAGACTGAATTCTCCTATTTACTTTTTCCAAACTTTATTGAGATACAATCGGCATATAACATTGTATAAGTTTAAGGCAATGTGACGATTTGATACACATATATATTGTGAAATGTTTACCACAATAATATATCCTTCACTTCCCGTAACTACCATTTTTGTTGTTACGATGAGAACATTTAAGATTTACTCTCATAGCAAATTTTGAGTATACAATACAGTATTGTTAGCTGTAGTAATCATGCTGTATATCAGATGGATATACATCTGGAAGCTTGTACCTTTTGACCAACATCATTCCATCTCCTCTATCTCCCAGCCCCTGTTAACCATCAATCTACTGTTTCTATGAGTTCAACAACTGTTTTTCCAGTTTTATTGTAAATAATTGACAAACCTCACTGTATCAGTTTAAGGTGTACAGCATGATAGTCTGACTTACATGTATTGTGAAATGATTACCACAATAGGTTTAGTTAACATCCATCATCTCATATAGAGAGTTCAATGTTTTTAGATTTCACGTATAAGTGAGATCATATTGTATTTCTCTTTCTCTGTCTCAGCATAATGCTCTCAAGTTTCACCCACGTTGAGCCTTCTTTTTCATGGCTGAATAATGTTCTGTTGTATGTATATACCACATTTTCTTTGTCGATTCATCTGTCACTGGACGCCGAGGTGGTTTCCTTGTCTTGGCTATTGTAACTAGTGCTGCAGTGCACATGAGCGTGCAGATACCTCTTCAAGATAGTGATTTTGTTTTCTTTGGATATATACCCAGAAGTGGGATTATTGGATCACATGGTAGTTCTGCTTTTACTTTCTTGAGGAACCTCCATACTGTTTTCCATAGCAGCTGCATCAATTCACATTCCCATCAACAGTGCAAATAGATCGCTTTCTCCGTACCCTCACTAATTTGTTATCTCTTGTCTTTTTGATGCAAGCTGTTTTAGCACATGTGAAGTGATATCTCGGTGTGGTTTTGCTTTGCATTTCCCTGATGATTAGTGATGTTGAGAACCTTCCCATGTACCTGTGGCTATTTGTATGTCTTCTTTAGAAAAATATCTATTCTGGTCCTTTTCCTATTTTTTTTTTTTTTTTTGCGGTATGCGGGCCTCTCACTGCTGTGGCCTGCCCCGCTGCGGAGCACAGGCTCCGGACGCGCAGGCCCAGCAGCCACGGCTCACGGGCCCAGCCGCTCTGCGGCATGTGGGATCCTCCCGAACCGGGGCACGAACCCGCATCCCCTGCATCGGCAGGCGGACTCCCAACCACTGCGCCACCAGGGAAGCCCCCCTTTTCCTATTTTTAAATTAAGTTAATTTATTCACTTATTTATTGCTATTGAATTGTATGAGCTCCATATATACTTTGGATATTAACCCCTTATCAGATATATGGTTTGCAAATATTTTCTTGTATTTCATAGGTTGCCTTTTCACTTTGTTGATTCTTTGGCTGTGCAAAAGTTTTTAGTTTGATGTCATTGCACTTGCTTTTATTTTTTAATAAATTTAGTTATTTATTATTATTTTTAATTTTTGGCCATGTTGGGTCTTCGTTGCTGCACGCGGACCTTCTCCAGTTGTGGCGAGCAGGGGCTACTCTCTGTTGCGGTGCACGGGCCTCTCACTGTGGTGGCCTCCCCTGTTGCGGAGAGTGGGCTCCAGGCATGCGGGCCTCAGCAGTTGTGGCTCACGGGCTCCAGAGCGCAGGCTCAGCAGTTGAGGCGCACGGGCCCAGTTGCTCCACAGCATGTGGAATCGTCCCGGACCAGGGCTCGAACCTGTATCCCCTGCATTGGCAGGTGGATTCTTAACGACTGTGCCACCAGGGAAGCCGCAGCACTTGCTTATTTGTGCCTTTGTTGCTTTTTCTTTTGTTGTCATATCCAAAAAATTAATTGTGAAGACCAAAGTCAAGGAGCTTTTTTTCTTTGTTTTCTTCTAAGAGTTTTATAGTTTCAATTCTTACATTTAAGCTCTTAATACATTTCCAGTTAATTTTTGTGAGTGGTATAAGGTAGGGGTCCAGTTTCTTTCTTTTGCATATGAATAAATGTCCAGTTTTCCCAACACCATTTATCAAAGAGATTATTGTTAGCCCATTGAGTATTCTTGACTCCCTTGTCAAATATTAGTTGACAATATATGTGAGGGTTTATTTCTGGGCTCTCAATTCTGTTCCATTGGTCTATGTGTCTGTTTTTATGCCAATGCCATACTCTTGATTACTACAGCTTTGTAATATTTGAACTAAGGATGTGTGAAGCCTCCAGCTTTGTTCTTGCTCAAGATTGCTATGGCTATTCAGGGTCTTTGGTAATCCCACTGAATTTTAGGATTTTTTTTCTATTTCTGTGAAAAATGCCATTGGAATTCTGAGAGGGATTGCATTGAACCTATCAGTGACTTTGAATAGTGTGGATGTTTTAACAATATTAACTCTTCTGATACATGAATGTGGACTGTCTTTCCATTTATTTGTGTCTTCTTCAATTTGTTTCATCAGATCTTACTGTTTTTGGTATATAGATCTTAGTTTTTATCCTGAAAGTTTACTGAATTCATTTATTATTACTAGCCATTTTTTTTTTTTGGTGGAGTCTTTAGGATTTTTTACATACAAGTACAGGATCATGTTAAGAAACCCTTGTCTTATTTCTCATCTTACAGGGAAATCTTTCAGCTTCTTACTGTTGAGTATGAATGATGTTAGCTGTGGGTTTGTCATATATGGCTTCTATTATGTTGAAGTATGTTCCTTCTATACCCAATTTGGTTGAGAGTTTTTATTATGAAAGAATGTTGAATTTTGTCTGCTGCTTTTTATGCATCTATTGAAAAGACAATGATTTTTATCTTTTATTTCATTAATGTGGTGTATCACATTCATTGATTTGCATATGTTGAACCACCCTCGCTCCCAGGGATAAATCCCACTTGCTCATGGTGTATGATCCTTTTAATGTGCTGTTGAAATTGGTTTGCTAGTATTTTGCTGAGGATTATTGTATCTATGTTCATCAGGGATATTGGCCTATAGTTTTCTTTTCTTGCAGTATCCTTATCTAGCTTTGGTATCAGGGTAGTGGCTGCATAAAATGAGTTTAGGAGTGATAGATTCCCTAAATCAGTAAATCAGATATTCAGATACAAATGATGAGTCCCTGGTCAGGGAACTAAGATCCCACATGCTGTGGGACAACTAAGCCTGCGCGCCACAAGTGCCGCAACTACTGAGCCTGCACGCCACACCTAGAGAGCCCGTGTGCCACAAACTGCAGAGCTCAAGCGCTCTGGAACCCACGTGCCACAACTAGAGAGAAGCCCATGTGCTACAACTAGAGAAAAGCCCGCGCATCTCAATGAAGAGCCCATATGCCACAACTAAGACCTGATGCAGCCAAAAAAAAAAAGCAAACAGAAACAGATGACCAGAAAGCAGGATTGTCACTTGCCCCAAGTCCCATGGTGAGTCTGGGAGGTGCGACCTTGTGAAAAGGCAGCTATGACAGGTAATGTCTCTCAGACACCAGTTTTTGGGTGGGGAGTGAGGGCGGGCTTTCAATTTTTTGGATGAGTTTGAGAACTGGTGTTAATTCTTCTTTAAATGTTTGGAAGAATTCACCAGTGAAACCATCTGGGACTGGGCTTTTCTTTTTGGAGAGGTTTTGGTTTACTGATCCAATCTTCTTACTCATTATTGGTATGTTCAGATTTTCTATTTTTTCATGTTTAGTCTTGGTAGGTTGTATGCTTCTAGGAACTTACTCATTTCTTATAGGTTGTCCAATTTGTTGGCATATAATTGTTCATAGTAGTCTCTTGTGATGGTTTGTATTTGTGTGGTATCAGCTATAATGTCTTCTCTTTCATTTATAATTTTATTTATTTGAGTCCTCTCTCTTTTTTTCTTGGTAAGTCTAAAGGTTTGTCAATTTTTAAAATCTTTTTAAAAAACCAACTGTTAGTTTTGTTGATCTTTTCTATTGCTTTTCTATTATCTATTTCATTTCTTTCTGCTCTGATTTTTGTTATCCTAACTTTGGGGTTAGTTTGTTATTCATTTTCTAGTTCCTTAAGCTGTAAAGTTAGGTTGTTTATTAGAGGGTTTTTTTTAATGTATGCATTTATTGCTCTAAATTTGCCTCAGCACTGCTTTTGCTGCATCCCATGTTTTGTTATGCTGTGTGTCCATTTTTGTGTGTTTCAAGATAACTTTTGATTCTCTTTGATTTCCTCTTTGATCCATTAGTTATACAGGAATGTGTTGTTTAGTTTCCACACATTTGTGAATTTTCCAATTTTCCTTCTGTTACTGATTTCTAATTTCACACCACTGTGGTCATCAAAGATACTTAGTATGATTTCACTCTTCTAAAATTCGCTAAGACTTGTTCTGTGACCTAACATATGACCTATCCTAGAGAATGTTCTGTGTGCACTTGAGAGGAATAGGTATTTTCCTGCTGTTGCATGGAATGTTCTGTATATGCCTGTTAGGTCTATCTGATATAAAGTATAATCCAGTCCAATGTTTCCTTATTGATTTTCTGCCTGGATAATCTATCCATTGTAGAAAGTGTGGTATTCAAGTGCCTTACTATTATTGTACTATTATCTATATTATTCCCTTCAGATCTGTTAGTATTTGCTTAATGTATTTAGATGCTCGGATGTTGGGTGTATATGTGTTTAAAATTATCATATCCTCTTAATGAATTGATCCCTTTATCACCACATAATGACCTTCTTTGTTTCTTGTTACAGTTTAGACTTAAAGTCTATTTTTTTCCAGATATAAGTATAGCTACTCCTGCTCTATTTTGTTTTCTATTTGCATGGAATATCCATTTCCATACCTTCACTTGGAGCCATTTTCACTTAAAATAATTATTGATAGTTAGCAACTTACTATTGCCACTTTGTTAATTGTTTTCTTGCTGTTTTGTACTTACTTTGTTCATTTCTTCCTCTCTTAATGTCTTCCTTTTAAACTGATGACTTTCCATAGTGGTATGCTTTAATTCCCTTCTCTTTATCTCTACCTATCTACCATAGGTTCTTTTTTATTTTTTTTAATCAATTTATTTATTTATTTTTGGCTGCATTGGGTCTTCATTGCTACTCGCGGGCTTTCTCCAGTTGCAGCGAGTGGGGGCCACTCTTTGTTGCAGTGCACGGGCTTCTCATCACAGTGGCTTCTCTTGTTGCAGAGCACAGGCTCTAGGCTCACGGGCTTCAGTAGTTGTAGCATGTGGGCTCAGTAGTTGTGGCTTGTGGGCTCTAGAGCCCAGGCTCAGTAGTTGTGGTGCATGGGCTTAGTTGCTCAGCAGCGTGTGGGATCTTCCCGGACCAGGGCTTGAACCCGTGTCCCCTGCATTTGCAGGGGGATTCTTAACCACTGCGCCACCAGGGAAGTCCTACCATAGGTTTTTGCTTTGTGGTTACCCCGAGGCTTACTTGAAACATATAATAGATATAACAGTCTAATTTTAAGCTGACAACAACTTAACTTTAATTGCATACAAAACTCTACCCTTTTACTCCTCCTGTCTATAGTATTTTTTTTAACATCTTTATTGGGGTATAATTGCTTTACAATGGTGTGTTATAGTTTGTTTTTTTAAATTTTATTTATTTATTTATTTTTGGCTGTGTTGGGTCTTCGTTTCTGTGCGAGGGCTTTCTCTAGTTGTGGTGAGCGGGGGCCACTCTTCATTGCAGCGCACAGGTCTCTCACTGTCGCGGGCTCTCTTGTTGCGGAGCACAAGCTCCAGACACGCAGGCTCAGTAGTTGTGGCTCATGGGCCTAGTTGCTCCGCGGTATGTGGGATCTTCTCAGACCAGGGCTCGAACCTGTGTCCCCTGCATCGGCAGGCAGATTTTCAACCACTGCGCCACCAGGGAAGCCCTATAGTTTGTTTTTGATGTCATGATTTTTTTTTTAATATTGTGTATCCATGAACAAATTACTGTAGCTGTAGCTATTTAAAATACTTCTGTCCTTTAACCTTTATCCTAGAGTTAAGTGTTTAACACATCACCATATTATACTATTAGAGTATTCTGAATCTGACTATATACTTACCTTTGCCAGTGTGTTGTACATTTTCATATGTTTTCATGTTAGTAGTTATCATACTTTCTTTTCAGCTTGAAGGACTCCTTTCAGCACTTATTGTAAGGAAAGTCTTGTGATGAACTACTTCAACTTTTTTTGTTTGTTTGGGAAAGTCTTTTTATCTCACCTTAATTTCTAAAGGAAAACCTTGCCAGGTAAAGTAGTCCGGTTGGCAGTTTTTTTCTTTCAGCACTTTGAATATATCATCCTACTCTCTTCTGGCAGGTCTTTGTGTGGGGATAGAGGCTCAGTTCTCCTGTTCTACCGTCTTGGTGTTGATACTCCCTCCATCTGAATTCTCCTACTTCTAACCCAAAGCCACAGCAAGATGATCTTCCTCCCACATCCAGGACTCAATTGTGGCTGGAATTTCAGAGGCAGTGGTAAGTGCCTGTGCATTCTCCAGACATCCATCTTAGGCTTTGAGGAGGTAAGCAAAGTGTCTTTAGCACAAACCATTCACTGCAAAATGGAACTTCTCTTCAAACATGGGGACTTTCAGGTACAATATAAAGCTTTCCATCAGATGCTTCTCTTTGCTTTCCTCCCCTCAAAGTCATTTCATATTAACCACTTCTTTGGAAAATAGTTAATTAACTGCTGCTACATTCTAATGAAACAAATACACATAACCAGCCAAATCTCTCAGTGTCTTGCAATACAGAAGTTTTATTACTAGTATGGCAAGTTGGAAAATATCCTGGATTTCAAGGTAGATTTCACAAGGTAGATGTATTTAGGTCCCAACTCTGCCATTTTTAAAATTTAACTTTGAGCAAGTCATCGTCCCTAGATTCTCAGTTTTCTCTTTAAAACTGAAATAATAATCCATGACCTGCTTTCTGGGTGTTCTCATATCCATAGTTCTCAGTGGATTTAGTATTATCTTTACTTAATCCCTGTCCCTAGGTAACTGTTAAATGTCTACATATTTTTTTAAGTTAATTTAAGAAGTTATCTTCATGAAACACTTAGAAAGTGAACTGGTCAGGGATGACCCTTTAATGGCTGTTTTGGGTGAAAGAGAAGCAGTACTCTTGAAATGTGGGGGGCTCCCCACTTCAATCATTTATAGACAGATACCAAGGTTATCTTGATTAACAAAAACACAGCTCTGGAAAGGGCGGGGTGAAGGGGAGAGATAATCTTCAATATTTGGATTTAATTCCTTTTGCAGTTAGGTGAGGTAGAGACATAGGAAGGTCAGGAATAAATGTAAAATAAAACATTCAAAGATAAATAGTACAATAGTTCAGCTGACTGAAAGACACAAAGTTCTACTATAGCAAGTAGAAGTGAACATAGATGGTCCTTTATTGATGAAGGGCAAAGATTTCATATATTAAGGGAAGGATCAGTTAGGTCCAGAAGTCATAGTAGTTTAGATAATTTGCAAAAATAAAAAGCAGAAAGAAAGAATTTGAGATAAGATATAACATAAAATTATATTCTTGTATTTTCCCTTAAAGGGATATTTCATTTCCTATGATTTTTAAAGCAGTATCTGTTAATTTATATTAATAATGCTATTATTATTATTATTATTATTTTTTTTTTTTGCGTTACACGGGCCTCTCAATGCTGTGGCCTCTCCCGCCGCGGAGCACAGGCTCCGGACGCGCAGGCCCAGCGGCCATGGCTCACGGGCCCAGCCGCTCCGCGGCATGTGGGATCTTCCCGGACCGGGGCACGAACCCGCGTCCCCTGCATCGGCAGGCGGACTCTCAACCACTGCGCCACCAGGGAAGCCCTATTATTATTTTTTATTTTATTTTTTTTGCGGTACGCCAGCCTCTCACTGTTGTGGACTCTCCCGTTGTGGAGCACAGGCTCCGGACGTGCAGGCTCAGCGGCCATGGCTCACGGGCCCAGCTGCTCTGCGGCACATGGGATCTTCCTGGACCGGGGCACGAACCCGTGTCCCCTGCATCGGCAGGCAGACTCTCAACCACTGAGCCACCAGGGAAGCCCAACAACATTATTTTTAAAGACACATTTCCTCTTGGTTTATTGATTTAATTTAATCCCTATACTTTCGCAAGCAATCTAATTCCTATTTGTTTGTTTGTTTTTTCAGTGAAAACATTTTAATTTTTAGTATTGATTATTTTCTAGTTTCATAGGTTCACAGAGGGGAATTTTTTTTGAATTTTATTTATTTTATACAGCAGGTTCTTTTATCCATTATATATATATTAGTGTATATATGTCAATCCAAATCTCCCAATTCATCCCACCACCACCCCACACCCCCACTGCTTTCCCCCCTTGGTGTCCATACGTTTGTCCTCTACATCTGTATCTCAATTTCTGCCCTGCAAACCGGTTCATCTGTATCATTTTTCTAGGTTCCACATTTATGCATTAATATATGATATTTGTTTTTCACTTTCTTACTTCACTCTGTATGACAGTCTCTAGATTCATCCATGCCTCTATAAATGACCCAATTTCGTTCCTTTTTATGGCTGAGTAATAGTCCATTGTATATATGTACCACATCTTCTTTATCCAGTCATCTGTTGATGGGCATTTAGGTTGCTTCCATGACCTGGCTATTGTAAATAGTGCTGCAATGAATATTGGGGTGCATGTGTCTTTTTAAATTATGGTTTTCTCTGGATATATGACCAGGAGTGGGATTGCTGGGTCATATGGTAATTCTATTTTTAATTTTTTAAGGAATCTCCATACTCTCCTCCATAGTGGCTGTATCAATTTACATTCCCATCAACAGTGCAAGAGGGTTCCCTTTGGTCCACACCTTCTCCAACATTTGTTGTTTGTAGATTTTCTGATGATGCCCATTCTGACTGGTGTGAGGTGATACCTCATTGTAGTTTTGATTTGCATTTCTCTAATAGTGATGTTGAGCAGCTTTTCATGTGCTTCTTGGCCATCTGTATGTCTTCTTTGGAGAAATGTCTATTTAGGTCTGCCCATTTTTGGATTGGCTTGTTTGTTTTTTTAATATTGAGCCACATGAGCTGTTTATACATTTTGGAGATTAATCCTTTGTCCGTTGATTCATTTGCAAATATTTTCTCCCATTGTGAGGGTTGTCTTTTTGTCTTGTTTGTAGTTTCCTTTGCTTTGCAAAAGCTTTTAAGTTGCATTAGGTCCCATTTGTTTATTTTTGGTTTTACTTCCATTACTCTAGGAGGTGGATCAAAAAAGATCTTGCTATGATTTATGTCAAACAGTGTTCTTCCTATGTTTTCCTGTACGAGTTTGATAGTGTCCGGTCTTACGTTTCGGTCTCTAATCCATTTTGAGTTTATTTCTGTGTATGGTGTTAGGGCATGTTCTGATTTCATTCTTTTACATGTAGCTGTCCAGTTTTCCCAGCACCACTTATTGAAGAGACTGTCTTTTCTCCATTGTATATCCTTGCCTCCTTTGTCATAGATTAGTTGGCCATAGGTGCGTGGGTTTATCTCTGGGCTTTCTATCCTGTTCCATTGATCTATATTTCTGTTTTTGTGCCAGTATCATATTGTCTTGATTACTGTAGCTTTCTAGTATAGTTTGAAGTGAGGGAGTCTGATTCCTCCAGCTCTGTTTTTTTCCCTCAAGACTGCTTTGGCTATTCGGGTTCTTTTGTGTCTACATACAAATTTTAAGGTTTTTTTGTTCTAGTTCTGTAAACAATGCCGTTGGTAATTTGATAGGGATTGCATTGAATCTGTAGATTGCTTTGGGTAGTATAGTCATTTTCACAATATTGATTCTTCCAATCCAAGAACATGGTATATCTCTCCATCTGTTGGTATCACCTTTAATTTCTTTCATCAGTGTCTTATAGTTTTCTGCATACAGGTCTTTTGTCTCCCTAGGTAGGTTTATTCCTAGGTATTTTATTCTTTTTGTTGCAGTGGCAAATGGGAGTGTTTCCTTAATTTCTCTTTCAGATTTTTCATCATTAGTGTATAGGAATGCAAGAGATTTCTGTGCATTAATTTTGTATCCTGCAACTTTACCAAATTCATTGATTAGCTCTAGTAGTTTTCTGGTGGCATCTTTAGGATTCTGTATATATAGTATCATGTCATCTGCAAACAGTGACAGTTTTGCTTCTTCTTTTCCAATTTGTATTCCTTTTATTTCTTTTTCTTCTCTGACTGCCGTGGCTAGGACTTCCAAAACTATGTTGAATAATAGTGGTGAGAGTGGATATCCTTGTCTTGTTCCTGGTCTTAGAGGAAATGCTTTCAGTTTTTCACCATTGAGAATGATGTTTGCTGGGGGTTTGTTTTATATGGCCTTTATTATGTTGAGGTAGGTTCCCTCTATGCCCACTTTCTGGAGAGTTTTTATCATAAGTGGGTGTTGAATTTTGTCAACAGCTTTTTCTGCATCTATTGAGATGATCATATGGTTTTTATTCTTCAGTTTGTTAATATGGTGTATCACACTGATTGATTTGCATATATTGAAGAATCCTTGCATCCCTGGGATAAATCCCACTTGATCATGGTGTATGAGTCTTTTAATGTGTTGTTGGATTCTGTTTGCTAGTATTTTGTTGAGGATTTTTGCAGCATCTATATTCATCAAGTGATACTGGTCTGTAATTTTCTTTTTTTGTAGTAACTTTGTCTGGTTTTGGTATCAGGGTGATGGTGGCCTCACAGAATGAGTTTTCCTCCACAATTTTTTGGAAGAGTTTGAGAAGGATAGGTGTTAGCTTGTGTCTAAATGTTTGATAGAATTCACCTGTGAAGCCATCTGGTCCTGGACTTTGTTGGAAGATTTTTAATCACAATTTCAATTTCATTACTTGTGATTGGTCTGTTCATATTTTCTATTTCTTCCTGGTTCAGTCTTGGAAGGTTATACCTTTCTAAGAATTTGTCCATTTCTTCCAGGTTGTCCATTTTATTGGCATAGAGTTGCTTGTAGTAATCTCTCATGATGCTTTGTATTTCTGTGGTGTCTGTTGTAACTTCTTTTTCATTTCTTATTTTATTGACGTGAGTCCTCTCCCTCTTTGTCTTGATGAGTCTGGCTAATGGTTTATCAATTTTGTTTATCTTCTCAAACAACCAGCTTTTAGTTTTAATGATCTTTGCCATTGTTTTCTTTGTTTCTATTTCATGTATTTCTACTCTGATCTTTATGATTTCTTTCCTTCTGCTAACATTGGGTTTTGTTTGTTCTACTTTCTCTAGTTCCTTTAGGTGTAAGGTTAGATTGTTTTAGATTTTTCTTGTTTCTTCAGGTAGGCTTGTATTGCTATAAACTTCCCTCTTAGAACTGCTTTTGTTGCATCCCATGGGTTTTGGATGGTCGTGTTTTCATTGTTATTTGTCTCTAGGTATTTTTTGATTTCCTCTTTGACTTTTTCTGTGATCTCTTGGTTATTTAGTAACGTGTTGTTTAGCCTCCATATGTTTGTGTTTTTTACGGTTTTTTTCCCGTAACTGATTTCTAATCTCATAGCGTTGTGGTCAGAAAAGGTGCTTGATACAATTTCAGTTTTCTTAAATTTACTGAGGCTTGATTTGTGACCCATGATGTGATCTATCCTGGAGAATGTTCCGTGCACACTTGAGAAGAAAGTGTAATCTGCTGTTTTTGGATGGAATGTCCTATAAGTATCAATTAAATCTATCTGGCCTATTGTGTCATTTAAAGCTTGTGTTTCCTTATTAATTTTCTGTTTGGATGATCTGTCCATTGGTGTAAGTGAGGTGTTAAATCCCCCACTATTATTGTGTTACTGTCGATTTCCTCTTTTATCGGTGTTAGCAGTTGCTTTGTGGATTTAGGTGCTATGTTGGGTGCATATATATTTATAATTGTTATATCTTCTTCTTGGATTAATCACTTGATCATTATGTAGTGTCCTTCCTTGTCTCTTGTAACATTCTTTAAAGTCTATTTTATCTGATATCAGTATTGCTACTCCAGCTTTCTTTTGATTTCCATTTGCATGGAATAACTTTTTCTGTCCCCTCACTTTCAGTCTGTATGTGTCCCTACAAGAGGTGGGTCTCTTGTAGACAGCATATATATGGGTCTTGTTTTTGTATCCATTCAGTGAGCCTGTGTCTTTTGGTTGGAGCATTTAATCCATTCACATTTAAGGTAATTATTGATATGTATGTTCCTATTACCATTTTCTTAATTGTTTTGGGTTTGTTTGTGTAGGTCCTTTTCTTCTCTTTTGTTTCCCACTTAGAGATGTTCCTTTAGCATTTGTTGTAGAGCTGTTTTGGTGGTGCTGAATTCTGTTAGCTTTTGCTTGTCTGTAAAGCTTTTGATTTCTCTGTCGAATCTGAATGAGCTCCTTGTGGGTGATCTTGGTTGTGGGTTCTTCCCTTTCATCACTTTAAATATGTCATGCCACTCCCTTCTGGCTTGTAGAGTTTCTGCTGAGAAATCAGCTGTTAACCTTATGGGTTTTCCTTTGTATGTTATTTGTTGTTTTTCTCTTGCTGCTTTTAGTAAGTTTTCTTTGCCTTTGATTTTTTTCAATTTGATTACTATGTGTCTCGCTGTGTTTCTCCTTGGGTTTATCCTGTATGGGACTCTCTGTGCTTTCTGGACTTGTGTGGCTATTTCCTTTCCCATGTTAGGGAAGTTTTCCAATATAATCTCTTCACATATTTTCTCGGGTCCTTTCTCTCTCTCTTCTCCTTCTGTGATCCCTATAATGCGAATGTTGTTGCGTTTAATGTTGTCCCAGAGGTGTCTTAGGCTGTCTTCATTTCTTTTCATTCTTTTTTCTTTATTCTGTTCTGCAGCAGTGAATTCAACCATTCTGTCTTCCAGGTCACTTATCCGTTCTTCTGCCTCAGTTATTCTGCTATTGGTTCCTTCTAGTGTAGTTTTCATTTCAGTTATTGTATTGTTCATTTCTGTTTGTTTGTTCTTTAATTCTTCTTAGGTCTTTGTTAAACATTTCTTGCATCTTCTCGATCTTTGCCTCCATTCTTTTTCCGAGGTCCTGGATCCTCTTCACTGTCATTATTCTGAATTCTTTTTCTGGAAGGTTGCCTATCTCCACTTCATTTAATTATTTTTCTGGGGTTTTACCTTGTTACTTCATCTGGTATATAGCCATCTGCGTTTTCATCTTGTCTGTCATTCTGTGAATGTGGTTTTTGTTCCACAGGCTGCAGGATTGTAGTTCTTCTTGCTTCTGCTGTCTGCTCTCTGGTGGATGAGACTATCTAAGAGGCTTGATGGGAGGGACTGGTGGTGGGTAGAGCTGGCTGTTGCTCTGGTGGGCAGAGCTCAGTAAAACTTAAATCTGTTTGTCTGCTGATGGGTGGGGCTGGGTTCCTTCCCTGTTGGTTGTTTGGCCTGAGATTACCCAACACTGGAGCCTACCTGGGCTCTTTGGTGGGGCTAATGACAGACTCTGGGAGGGCTCACCCCAAGGAGTACTTCCCAGAACTTCTGATGCCAGTGTTCTTTTCCTCACGGTGAGAGACAGCCACCCCTGGCCTCTGCAGGAGACCCTCCAACGCTAGCAGGTACGTCTGGTTCAGTCTCCTATGGGGTCACTGCTCCTTCCCCTAGGTCCCGATGCACACACTACTTTGTGTGTGCCCTACAAGAGTGTAGTCTCTGTTTCCCCCAGTCCCGTCAAATTCTTGCAGTCAAATCCTGCTAGCCTTCAAGGTCTGATTCTCTAGGAATTCCTCCTCCTGTTGCTGGACCCCTAGGTTGGAAAGCCTAAAGTGGGCCTCAGAACCTTCAGTCCAGTGGGTGGACTTCTGTGGTACAAGTGTTCTCCAGTTTGTGAGTCACCCCCCCCAGCAGTTTTGGATTTGATTTTATTGTGATTGCGCCCCTCCTACTGTCTCATTGTGGCTTCTCCTTTGTCTTTGGATGTGGAGTATCTTTTTTGGTGAGTTCCAGTGTCTTCCTGTTGATGATTGTTCAGCAGTTAGATGTGATTCTGGTCCTCTCGCAAGAGGGAGGCAACAGAGAGCTAATTCCTGTTATGTATGTTATCTGTTCATAGGGTGTTCTTTAAAGCTATATGTTATTGTTTTATGAGCATGTATTTTTATTTTATCTTTATACACACATGTATCATTTCTGTTGCTTACTTCTCTCACCCAGTAGTGTAGTTAGTTATTACATAAACATCACTGTAAGCAGTTATGTTTATCTAGTCTGTAGTGGCCAAGTGCTACATGTCATCTCCTCCATGGTGTACCTTCACCCCATTGTAACCATTTGTTCTTCCCATAATGCACACTGGGTTTGACTCCTCCTCTCTACCCACCACGAAGAAGCGGTAGTGAACTTCTTAGTACATGTCTTCTAATTACTCTAGATGAGAATATCTTCAATATACATTCCTGGGAGCAAGATTACCAGGTTATATGTTTTGTGTATACTAAAAATGGTAGTAAACTGCTTTTCAGTTTGCTGCCATAGTTTACCTTCCCACAGTAAACTGTTTTTCAGAATGCTGCCATAGTTTACCTTCCCACAGCTATGAGAGCTCCAGAGCCCCACATCTCCACCAATGCTGGCATTCCCCAGATTACTGAAGTTTTCATTGATTGAAGAAATAATTACTGAGTGTCTGTGATGCACCCTGGCTGTGTTCTAGGTAGTTGAAATATAGGGAGACAGTATACAGTATAACAGATGGACCTGATCTAATTTTGTCCAAGAAGAGGAAGTGTATTTGATATGAGATCTAAAAGGTAAGTTGGAAGACAATGGGAAGGCCAGTGAAGGGTCAGTGAGAAGAGAAGGAAGACTAGCTAAGTATTCCAAACAGAAGGAAGGGAGGGTATGTTCCAAGAAGACCTGATCTGGACATAAATATGGCTCTTTGGAGAAAATTCGAAAGCACAATGGACTATCACTACATACCCACTAGAAAGGCTAAATCTATAAGGACCAATTATACAAAGTGCAGGTGAGGATACAAAACTGTCATTCATTGATGGTGGGAATGAAAAATGGTATGGCCATTTTGGAAAGCAGTTTGGAATTTTTTTTTTTATAAAGTAAGACATACGACTTTCCTATAACTTGGCAACTCCACTCCTTGGTGTACATTAAAGAAAATTGAGTGCTTGTGTTCACAAAGTAAAAACCTGTATAAAAGAGTTAGGTTCCTCCAAAAATTAAAAATAGAATTACCATATGATCCAGAAATTCCACTTGTGGGTATATATGCAAGATAACTCAAAATAGGATCTTGAAGAGATAATTTCACATTTATAGTCATCGAAGCATCAATAGCCAAGAGGTGGAGGCAACCTAGATGTCCATTGTCAGAGGAATGGATAAAGAAATGCGGTATACACATACAATGAAATATTAGCCATAAAAAAGGTAGAAATTTTGTCACATGCTACAACAGGATAAGCCTTGACAAA
Organism: Phocoena phocoena; assembly: GCF_963924675.1. Classification (NCBI taxonomy): domain Eukaryota; kingdom Metazoa; phylum Chordata; class Mammalia; order Artiodactyla; family Phocoenidae; genus Phocoena; species Phocoena phocoena. The sequence continues at coordinate 34,526,589 of NC_089227.1, forward strand.
AAACGTTCTACCAAATGAAGTAAGCCAGTCACAAAAAGGCAAATACTGTATGATTCCACTTATTTGATGTATCTGAAGTACTCAAACTCTTAGAAAGTAGAATGGTGGTTGCCAGGAGCTGGGGGGAGGGGAAAATGGAAGTTGTTTAATAGTGTGTCAGTTTTGCAAGACAAAGAAGTCCTAGAGATGTGTTGCATGACAATGGGCATATAGTTAACACTGCTGTACTGTACACTTAAAAATGGTTCAGATGGTAAATGTTATGTGTTTTTTCCACAATGACAAAACTTCATAGCAGCTTTATTCGCAATAGCCCTTAATGGTAGAAGATCTGAATAGCCATTTTTCCAAAGAAGACATATAGATGACCAAAAGGTACATGTAAAGATGCTCAACATCTCTAATCATCAGGGAAATGCAAGTCAGAACTATGTACCTATGGTCAATTAATCTACAACAAAGGAGGCAAGACTATATAATTGAGGAAAGACAGACTCTCCAATAAATGGTGCTGGGAAAAGTGTAAAAAAAATGAAATTAGAACATTCTTTAACACCATACACAAAAATAAACTCAAAATGGATTAAAGACCTAAATGTAAGACTGAACACTATAAAACTCTTACAGGAAAACACAGGCAGAACACTCTGACATAAATCCCAGCAAGATCTTTTTTGATCCACCTACTAGAGTAATGGAAATGAAAACAAAAATAAACAAATGGGACCTAATTAAATTCAAAAGCTTTTGCACAGCAAAGGAAACCATAGACAAAAGACAACCCTCACAATGGGAGAAAATATTTGCAGACAATGTGACTGACAAGGGATTAGTCTCCAAAATTTACAAACAGCTCATAAGGCTCAATATCAAAAAAAACCTCCAAACAACCCAATCCAAAAATGGGCAGAAAACCTAAATAGACATTTCTCCAAAGAATACATACAGATGGCCAAGAGGCCCATGAAAAGATGCTCAACATCACGAATTATTAGAGCAATACAAATCAAAACTACAATAAGATATCACCTCACACCAGTCAGTACGGCCATTATCAAAAAGTCTACAAGGAATAAATGCTGGAGAGGGTGTGGAGAAAAGGGAACCTTCCTACACTGCTGTTGTTGGGAATGTAAATTGGTGCAGCCACTATGGAGAACAGTATGGAGGTTCCTTAAAAAACTAAAAATAGAGCTACCATGTTATCCAGCAATCCCACTCCTGGGGATATATCTGGAGAAAACCATACTTCGAAAAGATACATGCACCCCAATGTTCACTGCAGCACTATTTACAATAGCCAAGACATGGAAGCAACCGAATGTCCATCAACAAAAGAATGTATAAAGCAGATGTACATATATACAATGAAATGTTACTCAGCCATAAAAAAGAATGAAATAGTGCCATTTGCAGCAACATGGATGGACCTGGAGATTATCATAGTAAGTGAAGTAAGTCAGACAGAAAGACAAATATCATATGATATCACTTATAGTGGAATCTAAAAAATGATACAAATGAACTAATTTACAATACAGAAACAGACATACTTCAGGAATGAACTTATGGTTACTGGGGGGGAAGCAGGGGCAGAGGGAGGGATAGACAGGGAGTTTGGGAATGACATGTACACACTGCTATATTTAAAATAAATAATCAACAAGGACCTACTGTATAGCACAGGGAACTCTACTCAATATTCTGTAATCACCTAAATGGGAAAAGAGCTTGAAAAGCAATAGATACATTTATATGTATAACTGAATCACTTTGCTGTGTATCTAAAACTAACACAATATTAACTATACTCCAATATAAAATTAAAAACAAATAGATCGTTTGCTCAAGCTATTTTTTGTATCTTGGATGCCTTTGTTCTTATTTACTGCTTGAAATCCTCCATTTTTCTACCCTGGCTCAGTGATCTGTTCCCCAGTTCTTGGCCTATGTTAGGTCTTCTTTTATTCTGGAGCTCGGTCTATCAAATGACCTATCATTTACACTTAGTTGGTCGTTCATGTCTGATCCTGTGGTAGGAAGAATGACAGCCCCCAAAGATGTCCATGTCCTAATCCCTGGAAGTTGTGAATGTTACCTGGTGTAGCCAAACTGACTTTGTAGATATGATTAAGGTTAAGGACCTTGAGATAGAGAAATGATCCTGGTGAGTCCAATCTAATCATATGAGTCCTTACAAGCAGAGAAACTTTCCTGGTTTTAAGCCAGTTTTCCCAGCTTTTTTCTTTCAGTCAGAGAGAGATAAAGAGATGTGACTGAAGAAAGGTCAGAGAGATGTAAAGTTGCTGGCTTTGAAGACAGAGGAAGGGGGTCATGAACCAAGGAATGCAGGCAGCCTCTAGAAACTGGGAAAGGCAAGGAAACAGTTTCTTCCCTAGAGCCTCCAGAAAGGAAAAGATCTTGCCAACCTCTATATTTTAGCCCAGAGACTTGTCACCCTTCTGACCTTTTTTGTCATTTTGAGCCACGAAGTAATTTTTTGGTTAAGATAGCAATAGAAAACTAATACAATCAAGTATGTGGATATTTTGAAGATTCCACGGAAGCTTTGTGACCTTGACTCCCAACACTTTGTCTGGCACATAAAAACGAATCAGAAAATGTTTAAAGAATAAATGAACCGGAGTTTCTCCCTCCTCATTCTGCAAGTCGCGGAATAATCCTGTCATCTGTCAGCATCACTCCCATAGCCCCTCCACCTCACCCGAGGCAATTCCTTTCTCCATTCAGACACTTTGCTTTCCCTTCCCACCTTTATCACCTTTATCCTCAGTCAATCGATCTTTATGCTATGAGTACTATGGATTCTGGTTAGCCAACATATCTGAAAATGGACCCTGTTGATTAGTACTATGGAAGAAAAAATGTAAAATACACATTTTGAAAACTCTTGTGAAAGATAAAAACACTGATTCCCTCAGAAAACATAGTACATAGAGACAAGGAGACAAAGAAACTTCAGGTATCATTACAAATTGTTCTGTTACCATTTTAACAATGTCTTGTTGTCTGTCTTGTACTCATTCATTCAATAAGTATTTGTTTATTACCTACAATGTATTAGGTATTGTGAAAGTTCTTTAAGTCAGCTAACCACAGCTTAGTTAACTGAATCAATTTATTGCTTAGTGATTATTTATCAATCTCTTATTTTTAATGACTATACTATTGATTTAACCTATGAACAGTTAAACATATAGCTGCCCAGGTACAGCCTCTCTATTTCTAATATTATAGATCCCTGGATGATGAACAATGTATTAATGGAGGGAAAGAAAAGAGCAAACTGAGGAAGCGGGAAAAAGATAGAAAAAAATAACAAAAGCCAACCTTAATATTGAGTACTTACTCTGTGTCAAGTGTTATGTTAAATTCTTAAGATGTATTGTCTCATTTCATCCTCAAAACCCTCTGAAATTTTCCCTTCATTTTAAAGACAAAGAAAGTAAAGCCCAGAGAGATAAGTAACTTGCCACTGATCAACAATTATTAAGATGGAGGTGGGATCTGAACCTCGGCAAGCTGATTCCAGAGTCACGACCTACTCTTCCTCTGTGGTGGTAAGAAGACAGGCCTGAAAGATGAGGATGATGGGAAGCTAAAGTTACCGTGCATCTCATTTTACTTATGCTTCTAGTCCATTGTGTTTCTTTTTTCAAATTAAACACCTGTTTGTAAACAATTCAGAAGGGAACCCTGAAATACATCACACACTGGATTTAATCCCTAACATACTAAGAGTTCACACATGCCCCAAGACCACATGTTAGGCATTGAACAGAGGGATAAAATGATGGTCCCAGGAGGAAGAGGAAAAGAAGATAAAGGAGCTCCTTTCTTTTACCAGGAGCTTCCAAATCTCAGTCCACTTTTCAACTAAGGTATTGTTGACACTGGATGAAAATGAAGAATAAAACTTATATTGGAATGTTTGCCTGTTTAGATAAACAGGTGCTCACAATAACAGTATCAGAGAGAAAAATCAGAGACCTGAAAAATCAGTGCAACATTTAGCTTCCAGAAGCCTTGGATAGACAGTCCTAAAGCATGGAAAACAAAGCTGTATTTCTATTAGACACGAATGTGTATTTAAGAGTGGTCTAAATTTCTATATAAATCTCCAGACACAGGAAAATGGGGTTATCAATGTCCTTGGCACTACTGATAGACCATTCAAAGCTAAGGCAGATGATACTTAGGATTTTCTAGCTTTTATTATACTTTAAAAAAATATTCATGAATAAGACAGTTATTCAAAAAACAAAATAGCCAATGGGAATATACTGTACAGCACAGGGAACGCTACCTAATGCACTGTGGAAACCTAAATGGGAGGGCAGTTCAAAAGGGAGGGGATATCTACATGTGTATGGCTGATTCATTTTGTTGTGCAGTGGAGGCTAACACAACATTGTAAAGCAACCATACTCCAATAAAAATTAATTAAAGAAATAGATTCAGAATCATATATTTTTCTCATGCTTCTGTGTCATATAATGACTGAAACCATCTCATTCATGAGAAAAGTTGACAAAAGTTGAAGACGAAATGATTCAGAGGCGACCAGATCCTCTTGTATTAAAGAAAATCTAATGTGACTCACACTATAATCAATAAACTGACATTTGAAAACCTAACTTTCAGTTTTTGTTTTGATTAAAAAATGAGAGAGTCAGAAATTCTAGAGTGTAAATATGCTCCCAGTAACTTAAGAGTTGATCATTCTGATGTCTTCATTGCCAGAGAAAACTTTTTCTTGATTTTCAGCAGAGCCCGAACTGGTATCCAAGAATAAACCTCAATATTGAACTGACCTTTTCAAAGTAGAAGCATTTGAAATAGATATCTGAACAATGCAAACTATAATCTTTTAAAGGTACAGTCTCCTGACAATCAAGAAAGAAACTAAGATCACAGTTCTGTCTTCTAAACAATATGCTATATGTGACTAGTCCTATCTATTTTTTTTGAACATATAACTTGACCCCACTTAGTTTTTTGTCCTTTATTTTTGTTTTGTTGTTTTTTTAACTGAACCACCATTTTGTTCCTGCTCAAGTCTTCTGCCACCTGAAAATTATGTTTTGAAAACTGTACTTCAGTCAATCATCCCCAAAATGAATCCCGGGCCTTTTTCTAATAATTTATTCTTCATGGTCCATCAGTGAGTTATAAAAATGAAATGACTGTTTGCACTGTGTTGTCATCTCCCTCACACCCCCCCGAAAAATGAACAAAAAATACTTACAATGGTTCTTAGCCAGGAGCATTTTATCCCTTATTCACTAGTGGTAAATGAGTCAGATATGAGTTGGCCAGGAAAAGAGCTGCTTTACCCAAAATCTTAGTACAAAATGAGTCATCTCACTCCAAACACCAATATATTCTCCAAAATAACTGGCAAGAATTTCCTATAAAAAGAATCTTGCCTTCACCCTTTTCCATCCATTTATTCTCTGATTTTTCTAATTTTTCAATTTCCTGTGTACTTATAACACTGCATTCATAACAAAAGCCTAAGAACATTTCTACCTCTTTACCTCATTGTGAAAGCCATCTTTCCTATACTGAGTTGGGGGACAATTCTGATAGCATTCCCCTTTAAAGAATAAATGCTCTGTGGCTTTTAAGGGTTCTCCCTGTCTGACTCTCTGTGATGAAATTCATGCATGGTTCAATAGAAATGCAAAAGCCAGTTCTAGAAGAATTTTTCTTTTCCTCTGCTGAAAAAGTGAGTTCAAAGCCACCAAAAATATTTCAAGCAAAACCATTTTCCTTCCCATAAGAAAAATCAATCAAAATAGATACAATCTGTCTAAAACTGATAAAGAAACATGAATCCAGGCCACAAGCTTCAACTCTGTTTCCCTGTACATCAAAACATTCCCATTCCCATTCTCTCTCTGCCATCAGATGAAGCTTAAAAATCACGGTGAACTGAAGCCAGGGTCAAGTCCCTATAGATCATCAGGAGTCAGGCACACTATGTACCTGAGGATAAACAAGCATGCTTATAGAGCCAATTCCTGCCAAAGTGCTGAGATTTTTATGTTATGTGGGGCTCACAACAGCACTTATTATTCTTTATTATTCTAAGCCCTGCAACTTAATGGGAAAAATTACTTACAACTCATTTCACTCGGGCTGGAATTTAGCTTCATTTCTCTATACTAAATGAATTCTAAAGAATAGCTACGCTCCTTTTATATCCAACACTAACAGATGTCAGTTTCCTTAGTTTTACAGCCCTCAAATGACAGACAACTAACTGTATTTGGCCTTGGGAATAACTGCAACACCTTTGGATTATGAACTTGGTTTGGTTCTTAGCTGGGAACAGCAGGGGGTTAGTTCCTATTATCAAAGATGTAAAATAAGTTTACCCTTATGCTCCAGATGCCCATATGAAGATGTCTTTTAATACAATATTGTACAACTTTTTTTTTCCTACTGGTAATCTTCTTTTTAAGTGGTTATAGTAAGAAAAAAACAACTGCATAAAAATGAAATCTCTTATTCAATGTATCTCTTGCTCTTGACCAAAGCAAGATGTTAAATCCATTAAACTCTGAACACCCAGTAAAAGCAAGAAAAACTAAAACTGTTCAAATTTGTGCATTCTTGGGAAAATTGCCAACCTATGTACTAGTAGCAGGATCTGTGTTATTAATGGTGATGTTATTGACGGAGGGAGTTCGATTTCATTCTCAGAAGCAATTTAAAAGTGCAAGCTGGCAGAGCTTTAGCGCAAGCTCACCTATTCATTTTTAAATTGAAGAAATGTGACTTTGAAGTCATCCACAGAGAGCACCAATGTCACTGTCTGTACATTTGGGGTGGTTTTGGCCATTGTAAAAAGAAATCCTGACTGTAGCACTGTCTGCCGAACAGCAAAATGTACAAACTGACAAACATTTCTTAAAAGGAGAAGAAGCAAACTCAATCTTTTTCTTTTCCTGAAAGCTATTCATATGAAGACTATAATTAAAATCAACTCCTTCTTATCATAAAGTAAAATAAAATCAGACCCACAGCCACACATTCCTTTATACACACTCCCATCTTCTTGGAAGGTGACTTTCATCTTTATCGAGTAGTTGTACCTCACGGACAGTCATATAAGGCTACCCAACTGACAAGCCATACCTCCAGCTTCTGCTCTCCTTTTTCCCCTTTGTTATATCAGTAACTTCGAAATGATGAGAGAAAGAAAGAGAACATCTTGAAAAATAGAGATAACTAATGAAAGAAGTTAAGCCCACAAGAAGCTTTCTCCATAATGATCTGTACTAAATTATCCAACAAGGACCATCTATCTCATCACTCTATTTCTCTGTGAACTGTAACAACATGCTCCACCTCTGTGTTTCTCATGAAGAATGAAACACATGAATTCCTGACAGCCGACAGCATGTGCTGTGGCATCTGTGGCTTCGCAGAAGTCGAAGTGGAGGAGACCGGAGAAGGAGAGCCTAGAGAGAGGCTCACAAACGCTCATGATGAGCCTGGATGTTACCGACCCTGATGATTCCCCCCATGTTGCATTCATACCTGTTGTCTTCTCGAGCAAAGGGCTGTTCCACATCCACCGTCAGGGAGGCCAGGGCAGAAACGGTCTCCGTCTCCTCTTGCAACTGCGCCCCAGCCAGAGCGCAGCCCCTCGGCACACTCACCGTCCTTACCGACTTCCAGTACTTGCCTAAAAAACACAAAGACCCATGCATCATATGTTATAGGAATTTTAGTTCAACAGTGTTAATCAGAAACTTGTATAGGTCTAACTCAGAGTAATTGTTAGGTTAAAATTCACAATGTTATACACAGTTGTAATTTAACTTCTTAACTGTTATGATTAAGTGTTTTTCTCAATCTGGAATGCCAAGTTGTGAAGTGCTCATATTGCCAAGCCTGAGTCTCTCCCTTGCTCAGAAGTTAATAAAGCGAGGAATAATCCACAGTCTAATGAACTCACTATCAGACTGACAGGGGTCTCTGCAACTAGGTAAGCAAACTCTGGGCATCATGCCCTCTGGGTAATCCTCAAGAGACTGGGAGGTCGAAGTCTTATGGAGAAACTGAATGAACCAGTAATGTTAAAAATGGCTACTTGAGCCATTAACTTTTTTTTTTTTTTTTAATGAGGTTGGAATATTAAAGGAGAAGAAAAGCCCAGAAATGCCAGCATGAATCGAATGGCAACTTTGCCAGAACAATCAGGTTTGTTAGTCCTGGATGTTCTTTCTTTCTCAACCCCAGGGTGTGTACTAGAACAATAACTGATTTTAAACCTTAATATATGCATTGGCTGATGTTGGAGCCCTTCCATAAGTTATACAGATCCAATTATACGGATGTTTCTTTTTTTGAGGCAGGGAAGGAGAATGAGAGGAAAATAGGAGGTAATTTCACGAGAACATGCCAGTGGGATAAATAAGAAAGAGCAGAGTCAACAGCCTTTTTGCAGCCCCTAAGCTATTTTTTTGTGAAGCGTTGAATAGCCCCGTATCAAAGCAGGAGAGTCTCCCTAGGTGCTGACATGACTCACCAGGTAAGCAGTATCTCGGCAGCCTGACCAGTTAAGAGGGAAGCTGGCATGCAAAGTAGCTTACTTCCACCCCACCCCAAAATTAAAATAAAGTTATGCTAGAGTAGAAAAGACAAATGGGTGAATACTGGATTGGGGAGTAAGATAACCCAGTTCTAGACCCAGCTCTGCCACTAACCACCCTATGCTGGCAGGGCTCTTTGGCACTTTATTTTTGCTTCTCAAAAACAGTGGGATGGCCTCAAATTCCTTCCAGCTATAAGTAACATTTCGTGATTGGCCTCTCCTTATCTTACTGCTTCACAGAGGAATGGATGTCATGTCATGTTAGGGGAGCAGACCCAGTCTCCCATCCACTCCCCATGTCGACAGAACCTTCTGGCATAGTTGTCTACTACTACTACTTTACTTGCTGTGATCACCTAGTCTGGCCAAAGTCAGAATCATAAAGCTTTTATTTTGGACCAAATGATACCAGTTCTAACTGAATGAACCCACAAAGTAACATTTTTTGAAAGCCAAGGCTGTGCCAGATGTTGAGGACACAAAGATGCTTCCCTGACACCAAGAAATTCATGGTCTAGTTGAGAAAGCCCATGTGCTCCTAAGAGGAAATAAGAAGAACATATACTTTTGATGCCAAGAAGGCAAGAGAACACTTGCCAGAAAAAATAACACCTGACCAGGTATTTGAAAGACCATCAGAAGTTAGCCAAGCTGAAACAGAGGAAGATGGTGGTGATGAGGTATCCCTAGAAGAGGAAATAATGCACACAAATGTGCAGATACTCAAGTCTCTGTTGTTCACTGGGGTACAAAGTCCACTGCTAGGCACAAGTGGAATGTAAGCAGTATGGAATGTAATGCAAGAGACTGCTATGGTGTAGGCATGGGCTAATTAACACACAATCTTGAATAGCATGCCAGTGATCTTGGCTTTCAACCTGTGGGTGATGAGGGGCCATTTTAAACAGAAGAGGCAGAGAATCAGGTTTAAATTTTTCAAAGATCCTTCTGGGGAGATTACGGATGATGGATTAGTAGGTGGTGAGAGTGGTGGCAGGAAAACCAATTTCACCTCCTGGCAAACATCCAGGCAGGAAATGATGACGTCTAAACTAAAAGTAAGTGACAGAATAGAAATGAAGAGATGGACTAAAGAGAGGTTTAGGAGGTGAGCAATGGAAATGCGTCTTGTCTTATTCTTTAATAGCCTCCTACCTCTCTCAGCTTTGAAAGATAACTCTGAATTGACAGTTCCATTCCAAGACTCTAACTTCTCTATATCACAATGTCATTATCATCTTACCCAAGTTGGAAATGTCATATTCTATCTGTAAGTGCCTTCAGATGTAATGAGTTTCACAAAGTATTATTATTAATTGTTATTTTAGCATGTGATATTCACAGAGCAGGTGATTCTAGAAGTCATCATTTCCTTTTTTTCTAGAGTGACTAATATCAGGCCTCTGACAAATAAACAACAGATGGTTTTGTGGGTTAAATTATGTTACAAATTACAGGAAAGAGAAACTTGTGTTACTGAGCTTCCAATATGTGCCAAGGACTGTGCTAGGTGTTTCCACATTTATAATTTTATTTACTCCTCATGACATTTATAATTTTATTTACTCCTCATGACATTTATAATTTTATTTACTCCTCATGACAACTGTGTAGGCAGTGTTAGGTAATTTTTCTCTAAGGTCACATGGCTAAAAAGCAGAGGAGCTGAAATCCTCACCCAGGACTGCTTGACTCCGAAAATGTTTCTTCCTCTGTAATCGGCTGTCCTCCTTTATTTAGTCCTTCTCTACCACCCTCCCACTACCCCTAAAAATACAAAAATAGACTCAATATAGGAAAATCTCAACTTAAAAGAATTATGCACATGGCAAAACAATTTTATATATATATATATATATATATATATATATATATATATATATATATATATATTCTTCCCTTTACCAAAGAAATCGTCTTTGGTAACAACAAATTACCCTTGCTCCTTAGATACGTGACTCAGCTGATCTACCTTTTACTGACTTTATGGCATGGGTTTATTGCACTTAGTGAGACAACCATGTTGAGACTAGTTCTTTCTACTCTTCACTTCTCATTACCTTCATTTCTCATAGTCTATTGCAAGTACCTCGTTGCTTCACTGATGAAGCTATCATGAAAATGGAGACAAGTGCTCATTGAAGAGTATCCCTTTTTAAAGTGATGTGTTTCTCACCACCTAGCTGAAGGCACCATTAGGCACAGAGCTCTTTGAACCTGTGGAGCCTACCCCAAGTTTCTGAAGCCTGTAGGGTTGTCCATCACAGACTTGTATTGCTAGAGGTCCTATAGTCCACATGGATCGCTTTCTTTAAGCCAGGTATCTAACTGAGAAGAGAATCAGAGGCTCGTTTCATGCAATTACAGCCAGGAGTTGCCCAGAGTCACCAGAATATCTTTTGACCAAGCTACCCGTGCAAAATTTTTCTCTGAGTATTTCAGGCTCTAAAGGGAGCCCTGGGAGTCGAGATTTATAAATCGGGACCCCATATTAGACCCAGAGAAATCATTTGGATCACTGGAGCACAGTGTCCACATTTATAAAATGATAGTGGTGGGATTGATGATAAGGAAAGGTCTCTTCCTGCTCTAATTCTCAATGATTGTTATTCTTCTGATGTCATATATCACTCTTGGATATTAGAATAAATTTGTTATGGCAGAAAATCTTAGTTTTCTGTGAGCCTATGAACACTTGAAGAGGTCAGTGGACAACTTACTTTTAGATAATATGGCACATCTAGAATAACCAAGAGCTTCAATTTTCAAGAATTGTACTTCTTCCTCAAGAAACATCTTTACTCCTCAAACACAATCAGGACAGAAGGACAATCATTAATAAGAATCATTCAGCAGAATGACTGACAATGATTCTTCAAAGTTTAGCCTTTATGCCTGTGAGTAGTGAGACAGATTTTAAATAGCTGAGACCTTTCCAATAAGATTTAACGTGTATAAAATATCCTGCTAAGATTAAATGTTAGAAGTGGTTTTTATCCAAATGTGTGAGGTTCTTCACTCAGAAATAACCCAAAACTTTAAATTCAACATGGCTTTTAGCAAAGCCTATAAAAACAAGGGAAATATTCTACATTAATAATGCATTTATAGGCCACTATCTCTATTTGTAAAGAAGAATAATTAAAATGGAAGTAGGTATAGCAAGACTGTGCAATATGCAGCCAATTCAAACCCTACAGTTTATGGGTTATATTTTCATGTGATGGGTATTTTTTTTCCCCCTACAGAAACATATGTGCAAGAAAAATCCTATCTGTTGGCGTGAGAATAATAGCCCCATTAGCAAGTTAGACAAATGAAGTAAGGTGTACTGCCAGAGTTTTCAGGAGCTGCTATTCATAAAGTAGAATACTAGTAACCAGCCACCACTGTGTTGCTCTCCTAAGGCAATAAAACTGGCAGAAGTGAGGGGTTTTCCATTAAACCTGGACACACACACTCCCTCTTTGATCATATCCTCTATCTTTATTCATTTTTCCCATTGCATAAATCTTCCCACTTCTCAGCACTTCTGGGGGGGAATTATTTGGCTTTCATTGTTCTGCATTTGTATTTTGTCTGTAGAGGTGAAGCAAAGAATGAATCTAAAAGGTAAAAACTAGATAGCAGAATGCAGACAGTCAAGAGTTAGAAGTGGGGGACACAGATGGAGTGTCACTGGGTCAGATAGGAGCCATGAAAGGACATGTTGCAGGTACTGTGTAATCAGACTTCAGCATAAACCAGGTTTTTCTTGATAATGATCAATTTGGAAAAAAAGGTACTTGTTGACACGTGAAGGTCTGTGTTAGCAATAACCTATCCACCAAACGTTTTCCCAACCAAAGCCCTCTGAGACTCTGAAAACCTCCTGACCCCACAACCTCCCCCTTCCATCATCATTGGGAGCCTTGGAGTCACTTCTCAAATTTGTTCTTGCCGCTTGAATGATGTCCTCTTTTGTCATTACGTACCATGTTCCCATAGGAAAAGAAGCTGGCGCTGACCGAAACTTCTTCCTATCCCTTCAACCTTAGAGATTATTAACACCTGTGGGACGTACAAGGGGCCTATGTTCATGGATTCTCCAGAGCTCAGAGCTTGTTAGCTCTTTTTAAAGAGAAATTCTTTTCTGCATTTTTCCTGTCTATTCTCATGCAATCTATCACCCACATTGCTATGACAGTCCTTCTAAAACACAAGTCTGGTAATTTTGCTCCCATTTCAGAATACTAAATCCTCAGAGAAGAGTAAAATGCTCTCACTGGCAGCCCGGGAGTTTCACAATGTGGTCTCTTTCAGGTTCATTAAGATATATTTCTGGAGCTTCCCTGGTGGCGCACTGGTTAAGAATCCGCCTGCCCATGCAGGGGACACGGATTCGAGCCCTGGTCCCGGAAGACGCCACATGCCGTGGAGCAGCTAAGCCCGTGTGCCACAACTACTGAGCCTGCGCTCTAGAGCCTGGGAGCCACAACTACTGAGCCTGCGAGCCACAACTACTGATGCCCACGCGCCTAGAGGCTGTGCTCTGCAACAAGAGAAGCCACCGCAATGAGAAGCCCGTGCACCGCAACAAAGCGTAGCCCCTGCTCGCTGCAAATAGAGAAAGCCCGCGTGCAGCAATGAAGACCCAACGCAGCTAAAACTAAATAAATAACTAAACAAATAAATATATTTTAAAAAAGGATGTATTTCTTAGCTAAATGGAGAACTTTCTTGGGATCCTAAGCACTGTATATATGCAAAAATAAAGATCTATTGGAAACTGGTGTATAAATAGAGTGATGAGGTAATTTTTCATTCATGTTGGGGCAATCTTGAGGCGAAAATGGGGCTAAAAATAAAAATTATATGTTATAGAACTATTTACTTATTAGTTGACAAATTATACCAGTGGGCCTATAAAATAGTACTATTCAAAAATTGTCACAACTAATTATTAGTTATTAATTCTAAAACATAGAAATAGCACAATTCATGTATGCCAAAGCATAGTAACCAACTTTCAAAATATTATCTAAACATTAGAAAATGACAAACAGTATTATGATTTTTGGTAAACGTTCACATGTTAATCAGTTTTGTGGTCATATATCTCACTGACAGAGTTATCACTGGTATTTTTCTGTTTCAACGTGGTCTGAATATTTTAGACTGTTTCATAAAATTGCCTGAAATCTTCAAAGCAGATTTTAGAGTTAATAAATTTTAAATTGTGGCATCTTTAATTTACTCTTCTTGAGAGACTATAATATTTTTGGTTGACAAATACTGTCTCTACCAGTGCAGTGCGATCTGGTAAGCTCAGAGCAATATCCGCTAAATGTGAAATATTTTCACTTCCAATTTTCAAAATATTGAAATGAGTATTTCATACCAAATATTTTCATGACTACTGTCTTGTTCCTCTTTTCAGAATACCTTTGGCAAATATTTTATGTAAGCTGAACTTATCAAAAAAGTTTTCTCCGTTTATAACTTCAAATTTTATTTACCAAATTTAGATGCTGCAAAATCATATGACTTCCTAAATTTCATTACATTCCAGAACAGAATGTGTTTATCCAACTAAGAATAGTTTTTTGGTTTTGTTTTTTTTTTTTTTTGCGGTACGCGGGCCTCTCACTGTTGTGGTCTCTCTTGTTGCGGAGCACAGGCTCCGGACGCGCAGGCTCAGCGGCCATGGCTCACGGGCCCAGCCGCTCTGCGGCATGTGAAATCTTCCCGGACCGTGGCACGAACCCGTGTCCCCTGCGTCAGCAGGCGGACTCTCAACCACTGTGCCACCAGGGAAGCCCTAAGAATAGTTTTATCAATGATTCTATCAACAAATATATATCTTTGAAAGCCTAGTTACAGATTTTCAAAATCAAATCTTGTACATTGTTTGAGTTCTTATCCTTCAGTTTGTTCATTTATTCCTTTGCTTTTGTAGGGGTCAATTTAAATGTTTTCCTTTTTGCAAATACTATTTCCTGTAATTGCAGTCCTTTAAAAGTTTCAAAGGCATATTTTTGCTTCATTTCATGACTTTTTTTTATCAGCTTCATTGAGGTATAGTGTATACAGTCAATAAAATTTATCAACTTTAAGGGCAGGTTATGATAACCACTACAACAATCAAAATATGTAATACTTTCTTCAACCCAAAAAGTTACTTTTGGCCCTTTGGAATTAATTTCTTACCCTCCTTCTTAGCCCCTGACAACCACTAAAATTCTGCCACAGTACAACTTTTGCTTTTTCTAGAATTTCATAGAAATGTAACCATATACTATGTAGTCTTTTTTTTTTTTTTTTCGGTACGCGGGCCTCTCACTGTTGTGGCCTCTCCCGTTGTGGAGCACAGGTGCCGGATGCGCAGGCTCAGCGGCCATGGCTCACGGGCCCAGCCGCCCCGCGGCATGTGGGATCTTCCCGGACCGGGGCACGAACCCGTGTCCCCTGCATCGGCAGGCGGACTCTCAACCGCTGCGCCACCAGGGAAGCCCCTATGTAGTCTTTAATATCTTTCACTTAACATAATACTTTTGAGATTCAAAAGATTTCTTTATTGGAATTCCCTGGTGGTCCCGTGGTTAGGACTCCACACTTCCACTGCAGGGGGCACAGGTTCGATCCCTGGTCACAGAACTAAGATCCTGCGCTGTGCGGCCAAAACAAAAAATTTCTTATCATTTTTTTATCTTATCATCTCTATCTTTGTTTCTTTGAATGTAATATGCTTTTTCTTTTGTCTGGTTTCTTTGATGTTTCTCAGTGTGAGTTTATTCATATTTATTTTGCTGGTGAATCACTGGATTTCTTGGATCTGGGGATCTGTAGTTTTCAGCAAATTTATGAAACATTTTCCCATTATTTCTTCAAATATTCCCCCCTTTCGTAAGACTCCACTTATAGGTATGTTGAACTGACTGATGTTGCCCAATATATAACTGATATACTTTTTAAAAGTATTTTTCTCTCTATTCTTCACTTTGGATAGTTTCTGTTCTTTAGCTTAACTGTTTTTGTTTTTTTTCTTTTGTCTTCTGTAGTTTATAATCTGCCATTAATCCTTTTAGGTTGCAGAATTTTTTAATATCAAATATTTTATTTCTATCTCTAAAACTTCCATTTACATGTTCTGTTTTTCATATTTTTCTGCAGTATGTTTGTACTTTCCTGTTTACATAGGAAGTAACATTCTCATCTGTTAATTTCATCATACCTTGCATTACTGAGTTAGTTTCTGTTAACTGACTTGTCTTCTGGTTCTAGGTCATAGTTTCCTACTTCCTTGTATGCCTGGTGATTTTCTTTTGGATGCCTGACATTGTTAATTTGAACATTTTTGGTTGTTGAATTTTGCTGTGTTCTTTTAAAGCATTGGACTTTGGGCATGCAGTTAAATTGCTTGCAATCAGTATGAACTTTTTGAGGATGCTTGTATTCTTTATTAGACTAACTCCAGAGCAGGCTTTAGTATAAAGTTAATTTAGCCCTATTACTAAGATGAAACCATTTTGATATCTCTACATGATGCCTTGTATATTACAAGGTCTTTCCACTCTGGCTAGTGGGAATGCAAACTACTCCCAGTTCTGTTTGAACTCCTTGAATTGTTTAACCCACTGTTTTCCACTGGTTAGTTCCCCAGCCTTGTGGAGTTTCACCTCATGTATGGAAAGGTAAGACAGTGGTTTAAGGAAACTCTTGTACAGATACCCAGAACTCTTTCTTTGTGCAGCAACTTTATCGCAAGTATTCTGCCTCACAAATTCTAGTCACTTCAATCCCCCCAAACTCTGATCACTTCATTTTCTACTCAGAAAAACCACTACACTCTTTGAATTCTCTCTCCCTGTGCTGCAGCCTGGAACTTGCCTCTTATCAGTAAGCTCCAGCAATTGTAGGAATCATTTTGTTTCTCTTTCCTTGTTTGTTTCCTGCTAGGATCACAGGCCTTCAATGCCTGCTGTCCGGTGTCCAAAAACAGAGTTTCACACTCCTACATTGTTGGTGGGAATGTAAACTGGTGCAGCCACTATGGAAAACAGGATGAAGGTTCCTCAAAAAACTAGAGTTGCCATATGATCCAGCAATCCCACTCCTGGGCGTACATCGCAACAAAGCTATAATTAAAAAAGAAACATGCACCCCTATGTTCATAGCAGCACTATTCACAATAGCCAAGACATGAAAACAACCTAAATGTCCATCAACAGATGAATGGATAAAGAAAATGTGGTACATATATATAATGGAATACTAATCAACCATAAAAAAGAATGAAATAATGCCATCTGCAGCAACACGGATGGACCTAGAGATTATTATACTAACTGAAGTTAAGTCAGAAAGAGAAAGACAAATCCCATATGATATCACTTATATGTGGAATCTAAAATATGACACAAATGAACTTATCTGTGAAACAGAAACAGACTCACAGATATAGAGAAGAGACTTATGGTTGCCAAGGGTGGTGGGGGGAGGAATGGATTGGGAATTTGGGATTAGCAGATGCAAACTATTATATATAGAATGGATAAGCTACAAGGTCCTACTGTATAGCGCAGGGAACTATACTCAATAGCCTGTGATAAACCACAATAGAAAGGAATATGAAAAATAATGTCTATATGTGTATAACTGAATCACTTCGCTGTAGAGCAGAAATTAACACAACGTTGTAAATCAACTATACATCAATAAAATAAATGTTAAAAAGTTTCATATGTGTGTTTTTCCTAGTTTACTTTTATTTCTGATCAACAGGCAATTCCTATAGTAGTTATTCCTTCATATGTGAGTTCAGAGGGCCATTTATTGAATATTTTGATTAGTGAATTCTAAATGATTAGAAAGATGTAATCGAAGTTCAGAAAACTGACTTACAAAATAGTTCAGTATTATTGCAGAATAGTCATTTCAAACATTTCTAAAGTATGGTTGATAATGGGCAGCAAAGAGAAATTTTGTACTGCCATGCTGAACGTGTTTCTTTGTCATCAATATCATTTGTATTTTAAGAACTTTGTATTTCATTTAATTGTAGTCTACCCTGTGTTTATAAAAAATTATTTTAAATTTTGAGAACACCACCATAAACTTTCATTGATAGAATATCAAGCTTATTGAGTTTTGTTTTTAGGGATTTAAAAATACATTTTTATTAAACTTATATTTTATTATTTATAAAATGTTAAGGAATTTGGTATTATGTAATCAATGCCAAATGTATTTCTGTTCTTTAAGATTAAGCTATGCTCCAGCAAAATTTAAATTTTCATATTAATATGAAATAAAAAGATTATATTGTCAGTGTTAGATTTTCACTGTAATTTATAACAGCATTCATAGTAATGCCCTAAGTTTTTTTTTTCCAGATTTATTTCCAAAAACTTTAATTCCATGAATTGAATGAAAAATATCAAATCATTATTTGAATTAACTGATTTTTCTGTTTGTAGCATCCTAAGGACACTGCATCTTTAACCAAGATATTCTTCTAGCGGAGTCAACAAATAACAACTATTACCTCACTTTGGAGCTGGGGAAAGAAAAAAAAAAAACGCTTGAAATTGAAAACTCATTAAAAAATTAAAATAAAAACTAAATGCGTAGTCATTTTATCTAAATAAAAATCCATGCTTCATAAGTAATACCTAAATGCACCTGCAACTGCACTTGTTAAATTGTCCCCTGTGGCCTTAGTTTTTATTTTTGTTTTGTTTTTAATAATGACTACATTTTAAAGTAGATACTACTACTGATTCAACATCATTGTGTCTTCAGTGTTCTTGTCACTCATCACTATATCCCCATGACGAAAGATCAATACTGATAAACATTTTGTGCAAAGTTACATGTTCATTATCAGCCTTCTTGGGAAACAACAATTGAGCACTAAACTCTGCTCCCTCTCTATTTCTTGAACACATTTTATCTATTCCTAACCTGTGATTCCCCATGTTCCTCCCAACCGCACCTTCTGACAGCTTGGTGACTTCATGCATGTCACAAGCTGTGGCTACAGCATACCTGTTTGGTGCATCAGGTGGCAGAAATGTTGAATATTTCTCCCTCCATCTCCCAGGCCAGAAATTTAGGTGTCCTTTACAATTGGTGTTTTGGTTGATGTCTGGTATTTTAATATCACATCCAGATACCACTTGTTTCAGATTTTTCCTTTTTCAGAAACCAAATTGGTCCCACACCCTTTTTTTTAAACATCTTTATTGGAGTATAATTGCTTTACAATGGTGTGTTAGTTTCTGCTTTATAACAAAGTGAATCAGTTACACATATATATATATATATGTTCCCATATCTCTTCCCTCTTGTGTCTCCCTCCCTCCCACCCTCCCTGTCCCACCCCTCTAGGTGGTCACA
Organism: Phocoena phocoena; assembly: GCF_963924675.1. NCBI lineage: Eukaryota > Metazoa > Chordata > Mammalia > Artiodactyla > Phocoenidae > Phocoena > Phocoena phocoena. The sequence continues at coordinate 34,545,601 of NC_089227.1, forward strand.
AAGCACCGAGCTGATCTCCCTGTGCTATGTGGCTGCTTCCCACTAGCTATCTATATTATGTTTGGTAGTGTATATATGTCCATGCCACTCTCTCACTTTGTCACAGCTTACCCTTTCCCCTCCCCATATCCTCAAGTCCACATATATATGGAATCTAAGAAAAAACAAACAAAAAAAAGGTAATGAAGAACCTAGGGTTAAGACGGGAATAAAGACACAGACCCACACCCTTTTTTTGTAAATAAAGTTTCATTGAAAACAGCCATGTTCATTACACACTGGCTATGGCCACTTCCTTGCTACAATGGAAAAGTTAGGCAGTTGAAACACAGCCTCATATAATTACCGTCTAGTACTGTACAGAAAAAAATTTGCTGACCTCTGGTTCAAAGCAAGGAGGTAGGGAGACGAATATGCCTTATTTTGTAAAAGATCACTCTGGCAGCACGTTAGAGAAACAAAAATGGAGAAACCAAAATTGGATGTTGGAGACCACTTTGTAGGATATAGAAATGGTACAGTAGAAAGATGATGGAAGCCTGATTTGGGACAGTGGCCATGGGAACAGAAATAATCGGTTGCATAAATGAAATGTTTAAGGAGTACAACAAACAGGTTGGGGTAATGGATTGGATGTAGACAGAAATGGAAAGAACAACAAGAAGGATAACTCCTAGATTCCTCTCCAGCAAAACTGGAAGGATAGTGATGCCATTTACTTGGACCAGTAAACGTGGAAGAGGTTGAGGTTTGGGGCAAAAATAATGACTGGCTTTGGGCATGTTGACTAGACATGCCTTTGCAACATCTAGGGGAAGATGCTGAGCTAGAAGTTTAGGAAACATCTGGAACTCAGGTCTGTGGTCTGAGCTGAAGATAGAAATTTTGGAGTTATTCACGTAGAGGTGACTATGAAGCTATGGTCTGGGATGAAAACAACGATAAGTAAAATGATAAGAAATATTTATTAATTGCCTATGAAAATGTGCTCTATATGTAATTTCATAAAAATTCAAAACCACCTTGTAAGATAATCTCATTTTCTTTATTTTATAGTTGAGAAAACTGAAGTAAAGAGGGTTGAAACAACTTATCCATATTATATACTTAAGACTATGTAGGGTGAAAAGCATTTAGGTAGAGGATGATGGGCCCACTAAGCAGAGGTGCTGCATTTAATGCTGCAGCTAGAAGAGTTAAGAAGGGTTCTAACTTCATTTGTTTGGTTGGCTAAAACATGAACCGAAAGGTGGCCCACAGGAAGTGATTTAGAAACATCAGACCTACCTTGGTTTAATGAAGAGGAAGGGATTCAAAGACTCTGGGAGATTGGAATGTTAGACTGTATTTGTCTGAAGCCAAGTCAAAAGGACATAAGAGCCATCCTGAAAGAGCTCTGAATAATCAGAGCTTGAACAATTTCAACAACAAAATAAATAATGATAGTATTGGATTATAACCTATAGAATAAATATACATGAGTCCATACTGATATAAATATTATAATGAATAAGTTAGTAAATGGAAGAGAAAGGACAGTTCCTCATTACAGATAACTTCCAAGTAAGAAATGTAGACAGAGTAAAGAAAATAGAAAGTCGGCATTGGAACACCAGAGTAATAATTTTTGCAGGCAAGATCTACTGATGGCTGCTAAAGTTAATGGGCAAAAATTTGAGGAGAAACAGTATATTTGCATAATCTCAAAGTATCTTCCCAACGTATTTACTAATTCCAAAGGGAAATATTCTAACTTTATACTGAAGATCGCCTTAATCAAGTGATCCAGGCTAGGGCTAACCTTACCAATAATAAAACATATTGACATTATGTGCTGCAGATCTGATGCACTAAGAACGATACTGAATCACTGCTGTGGTAATCCTGCCAAAAATGCATATCCTCAATCTAATTATGAGGAAACCTTAGAGAAACCCAAGCTGAGAGACATTTTTCAAAATAACTGACCAGTACTCTTCAAAAGTGTCAAGGTCATAAAAGGCACAGAAAGACTGAAGAACTGTCGTAGTTGAGAGGAGACTGAGACATGACAACTAAACGCAATGTGTTGATTATAGACTGAATTCTGGAAGAGAATAAGGAAATTAGTGAAAAAACTGGTAGAATCCAATGAAAGACTATAGTTAACAGTACTATATGACTATTAATTTCTTAGTTCCTGTAACTGTGATATGGTTTTGCAAGATGTCAACTTAAGGGAAGCCAGGGGAAGGTTATATGAGAATTCTATAGTGTATTATATTTGCAAGTTTTCTCTATACTTAAAATTATTTCAAAATAAAGTTTAATAAAATCACTTTTTAAATCTGGCAGTAGAAATGCCACTGGTGACCACAGTGAGATTGAAACCAGAATAGAGTGGTTCCAATAGGGATTTCTAGCTGTGAAAATGAAGATAACTAGATAGAAACTTTTTTCAAGAATTTGTTCCTGGAGGGTTTGAGAGAAATAGGATGGTAAACTGGGGAAGGAGTGAGGCTGTTGGAGTTTGTTTTTTAAGATGAGAGATTTTAGGTTGTTTAATTGTTGATGAGAATGAAGAATTCAAAGAAAGCAGTTTGGTAGCTGCAATTTACTCCAAGAAAAGGTTATTGCTGAGATTGCCAGCAAAGGTAAAACAGATGGAGGTTTGAGGAGAGTGAAATTTGAAAAAGTAGTTTGAGAGAGGCAGTGAAAATTGACCTGAGAAACACAGCAGGATTATAATGGGCCCACTTGAGTTTGGTGTTCATAAACTTACAGGAAATCAAATTGCTATGATTCGTGACAATCTCAAGCAGACCTGTTTATTTACATCCAGTGTTAGAGAAAGTTCCTTGTAGACTATATTCAGGGTTGAGACTTCATTAGATTGGTAAAGTAAAAGGGCAAGATTTTTAAGGCAGATTAAAGGTAGAAGGGCAAATGGATTTAAGAGTTAGTGTTTTTAAGCTGGACATAGAAGTGAAGAAAGGAAAGGGATAATGAATTAGAAAAAATGACAAATTAAAATAAATGAAATAAAATACAAAGTCTTAGGTGTGTGGGTCAACAATTCTCTATGCGTCTCATGTATCCTTCTCTGGCAAGATATGCCTGCTAGTACTGGTTTAGAATTCATTTTTTTCGGGTCTGCTAAGACAGTAACAGATGGTCATCTGCTCTCCAGGTTCCTATTATTTCCTTTTGCATTCTTCATCCCTATGAGTGTATGTCTTAAAAACAAAACAAAGCAAAACAAAACAACAAAAAAAGATCCTCTTAATTTTTAGTGGAGTTTTATGGAGGAGTGAAAGTAAATGAATATTTTAAATCTATTATCATTACTTGAAACTATGCCCCTCCACCATTTTAACCCCACAAATAAAGTTTATTATTCTCTGTTTCTCTTTTCTGCTGACTTTCCCTAGTGGCTTGTGTCCTCGTGCATTTTGCTTTATTCATTTATTTAAATATGTATGTATTTATTTACTTGAGCTCGTATTTTGTTGAATTTGATCTCTGCATATACTGAGGGTCTAAATTAGGGATACTTCCTCCAGAAAGGAATTGTATTTACTTCCTCCAGAATTGAGGAGGAAGACAAAACCTCTTTAGTATCTATCAAACTCATATCCCTAACTTCGATGCAGACTTCAGGCTTTTTTGTGCAGTTATAGCACTGATGTCATCATTTGCCCCAGGGATACTCTCCCATTTTGTGTTACTTATTGATTACTGCTCGCTCCCTATTAAATTTCAGTTTATGTTTTCTTTTTCCCTCATATTCCCTTATGTTCTAGGAAGCCCACTAATGGATTAAAATAGTCTGTTTTAACGTATGCAGAAGCTATTTAGGAGAGGTCTATTCTAGTGTCTATCCTGGGATACTTGGGAACAGGAAGTCTGGTGGAACTCTGTTCTTATCTGTGAAATGAAGTGGGAACAGGAAGGTCATAGCCAGACCAGGGTTCAAATGTTGGTTTTAGTGCTATTAGTTGACAGACTTCCAATGAGTGATCTAAACTTGTTAAGCCTCAATTTATTCATGAACAAGATGAGGAAACTAATTATGCATTGCAGAATCGTGTGAGGACTAGAGATTATATGTACATGTATACTTTATTTATACATACGCATATATATAATCTATGTTTGTGCATGTGTGTGTATAATGTATATATAAATACCTAACAAATGATCTTCCCCAAACTTGACCTTCGAGCACACCATAATGGTATTGCATGTGTGAAGTGCATCTGGGTGCTAACAGCTGAGTATAATCAGAAAGCATTTCTGTCCTTAAAGAGTTTTCAGTCCTAGAAAGATGCATAGTTTTATTTAGACTCTTGGTGTGATTAGTTCTGCCTTAGTAGAAACATGAGTGAAAGAAAACTCATAATTACAGATGTAGTTGGAATTAAAAAAAAATTCCAGACAAGTTAAGTCTCTAAGCAGATGGCAGGTTTTCCTTTTAATTCTGGTATATTCTAGTATTAGTGCTCCACCAAACAATAATCAGAGTCTCAACATTTCAAGAGAATGGTTAATTAGAAGTTCAAAATCAACTTTCAAAAAGCCATGTGTACAAGGTTGACCTGGCTCTGATACAAGCAAGGGTTGGCGGGGTTAATAGTGGGAAAATGTCTAACGCTGCTTTTCTTCAATGAAGGTCGGCCTGGCCCAGGGCTGCAACGTCAAGGCCTCTGTCTAAAGCCAAAAAATCTATGACAAATAGCAGCTCACACCTGACAACAGTCAGGGTTTTAAACTCAGCAGGGCAGGGATTTGAAATTCTGCCAATCCTTGCATTTTTGTGTGATTAGATGTATTTTGAAAGTTTACAAGGGACTCCAGAGTGGATTCATAGCTCCATGGCTCCCTGCAACTTGGCACTGCCCTTCTAAAACTGACTGTGGCTAAACCTCAATTAACCAGAATGTCCAAAACTCCAAATCTTCAGTTTAACTGATTTCCCCCCTAAACCTGTCACTTTTGGATGAAACAGAAAAAAGTGCATACAAAAAATTGCAAAAGGAATTAATTTCTTTGTGAGCTAGAATAACGTAATGGCAAACACCACAGACTCTGGAGCTAGAATGCCTGGTTTATGAGTTTGCTTTTGTCCATTTAGTAACTATGCGTTCTTGCAAAGTATTTAACCTAGATGTGCCTCAGTTTACTTGATTGTAAAAGGGGAATGAAAATAGCACCTACCTCATAGGGTTGTTACGTAGATTAAATGGTTTAACTTACATTAATAAGAGCGCTTAGAGCAGTGCCTGGCACACTGAAGACACTCTAATTGTTATTTTATTACTTGCTAACAGCTTACAGGGTTTGCATTGTGTAAATAATTTCATCCAATATGCCTCCATAACTTTACTGTGGAGAAAACTGATATTTAAGATGGGTGCTCCAAATTTTAAGCCTTTCAATCAGCAGTTTCTTTTTCTTAAGTCTAATATTCATCTTTCCTTGCAAACCTTTTCTTCCTCTACTGTTCCCCATCACAGGAGGTGACATCAGTACCTACTCTGTTGTCCAAGCCTGAAACTTAGAAACCATTAATCCTCTCCATGCCTTTTAATTACATACGAAGCCAGCTCTACTTCTGAATTAAACTGTTCACATTTGACAGTAAGTTCTGCTAAATCTCCTGTCCTTACTGCAGGCATAGTGATCTTCTGAAATGCAGGTTTGATCATGTTCCTTCCCTGCTTGAAATAAATCATTAAATCCTTATGAGTTAAAAGCCCATTTTCAACATCATGCATATCTCTTGTTCTTCTCCCCTGGGTCTGAAGAGGATGAAGGTGGAGGAGAGAGGGAAAGACAGAGAGATAAGGAAAAAAGGTAGAAAATCAAAACAAGAAGGGACAAAAAGAGAGAAGAAAAACTGAGTGTGGGTTAGCATTTGGGTGTGGAGTCAAGAAGCTAGAGAGTTAGTGAAATGATTTATGCAGTGCTTGTTGCCATCTGGGGAAACAACCCTTTAATCTATGCGCATAGCCCCATGAGGTCAAAATCTTGGACAGTTTCCTCACAACAAGAGATGTACACAAATTCCTTTCAGATTAGAAACAATGTGATTTTCTCCTGGATCCTCTGATGTAAATGCCCTTTCTCCTTGGGAAGGGGGTATGTAGAGGGTATTAAAGTAATGGAAGGAGATGGCTGAGAATGATATTTCACATAAAAGAAGAAAATGACTGTCATCTTTAGAGCAAGGTTTATCTTACTTTAATAGCTTTTTTTCATTAATTACTATCCAGATCTCTTAATTACCAAGAGAACTGGATAGCACCTTCTCTGATTATCCACTCTAATACAACATCAACAGTGTCTGTATTTTATTTTTACCAACAGTTATCTCCATTGGAAATAGAGTGGAAATGAAATCAACAAAAGTAACATTCCTTTGTTTGTTTCCAACATCAGTTGTTACTTCTAAGGGTAGTTCCTGGAACAGAGGATATAGAGTAATAATAAGAGAAGCAGATTAAGGAAGAGGGGGAGAAGGAAAAGAATAACAACAAAAAGAGGAAAAGGAAGTCATTCATTCAATAACACATATTAAAAACATAAGTTAAGCAGAATTCTGACAAGGAGTTGGTGTCAACTATACTTGCCTCAGATCTCCCAGAGAAAATTTGATTTCATTTTTTTTCCCCCTAGAATGGGTGAAAGGTGTGCTCTGCCCATTGTAGCTGCCTGAACCATGTGGATAACTGACTACCTCATAGTCAATTACATAGTTACATGGTGTATTCTCCTGCAGTGAGATAATCATATCCCTTTTCATATTGGTCTCAAAAGTTGGATAAATTCAGAAGACCATAAATGCAATTCTCATTGCCCTAAATAATAATGTGTGTCCTGTGTGTGGGTGAGTTTTAAAAAATACAGATAAATTTAGCCATAGTGACAAATTTTATATGCAGGAGGCATGGATGTTGTTTCTCCACTGATACACAACAAGTCTGACAAAAACATACGGTGACACTGCAATTACTTACTTACTCTTCCTCATTCTGGCCTATGTCACCAGTTTTCTGTGGTTGGCATAATAAGGAATTCTAAGAAGACCTCAATCTACTAAACAAGGGAAGAATTCCTAGAGTGGGAAAAAGATGAAAGTGGGGGTAAAGGGAAAAACTGACTACTGTTCTTTTATGACTCCGCTTCTGATCTGCCATCTTGTTGCCACAGTGGCACCACCTTAGAAAATCGGTGTGGTGATATGTCATGTCATTCCTCTGGAAATTCCTTAGGAAAGTTAAGTGGCTAGCTCATCGTCACATGGCTGGTGAGGATTATACTGAAATTCATATCATTTTAAAACCCTCCACACTAGTGTTTTTCAACTTATCAGCTGCAAACCACTGGAGGGTTGCAGCAAAATTTTAAAAGAATCCTCAAATCCTTGTGTACACATATATTTTCTTGATCCACAATTCAAAAGATACTATGATTATCATTATTATCATGCAGGAGGTCTACAAAATTGGTTGACACTTAAAAGGAGTACTCTTCTTACTAAAAAATTTAAATAAATAAAAGGAAACCATGACTATATACTTGTGGTTTTCATATTTTGAGGTTTCATAGATCAATATCAACATCATTCATTATATGTTTTTCAAACTTAAAATTATAGTCTTTCAAACTAAATAAATTTAGTTTTGTGGAAAACTCACTTCATGGTTCTTCCCTTCAAAATCAGTGAAAACGTTATCACGGGCCAGGACTAGTGTGAAACATGACATTTGGGAATCTTGCTTCTCACCGTACTATGCAGAAAAAGGTAAGAGTTCAACGGACTGTGAGTTGTTAGGGTGGGTTTCAGGAAAGCCTATATACATATGAGGGTCCTTTATCCTACTCTGGGCTGACTTTTACCTGGCATTGCTTGCTGGTGATTACAGCTGGCCAGTCAACTCTTAGAACTGCCATCTCCAAGCTTAGCGATGGAAATGGTAGCTCACAAGCAGTTCATGTGCTTTCTAACTTAGAAATGATTCATCATTGTGGGTTGTGAAAGAGAGTGAAGAAATGTGCTCTCATATAGATTTTTCCTGCACTTCTTAATCTCTTGTTCTGTATGACCTAACCAAGAAGTATAACCTTAGTTGAAAAGTCAATCTAGGCTAAGGAAAAAAGAGTGTGGCAAATACTGACATACTGGCTGATTCATTCATTCAACAAACATTTGCAGAGCACCTACAACATTCCAGAACTGTGCAGAGGACACAGCGATTAAAAGCAAAGAACATCAGCAAAAACAATCTCTGCCATGAAAGCACCCAGGAAATGCACCTAATCTAGAATAGGGATGAATGGGGATTCATAGACGGCTTCCCAAAACAGAGAACATCCAAGCTAAGTCTTGAAAACTTAATAGGGATGAGGCAGAAGCCTTTGTTAGCAGAGTGAACAGCATGTGCAAACATGAAGCTTCTTGTCCATTACCTCCCTTTTGTTATTTCAGAGATGGTTGATCTTTGTATACACCCACCATCTGAAGATGAAACCAGCCCCTGACCTGTCAGGGGTGGGGGTCTTTACCTGTCAGGAGAAATAGGTGCCCTGCTGTTGCCTTGTAAGGCCTTTTCTTCTCAGCTAAATAAGTAATATAAACAAGAACAGGACAACAGGGATGATCCTGCTGCAAAATACTCACATACATGTGGCCAGGCAAAGGGCCAATGCTAATCACGGCCTCCAGCACCTGCATACCCTCAGCTGTGGGGCTCAGTTCTCAAAGAAATACACATAAGGCCTGTCAGCACCTTGCCGTCTGCCTTGGGACAAGGATATCTAGGAACCTGCCTGAATGTTTCCCACATGCTACAAGGCCTGTTTTTCAACATTTACATACTTTTCTGGTACAGTAGTCCCAAACCCTGGCACAAAAGAATCCTTCAGAACCTGGACTAGGGGGTGAGCTGAAATTCGAACACCTCCTTAAGTTGAAAGGAGGCACCTGGGTGACACTTAGAGACACGTGAAGAGAAGGTTCCTCTGTCAAACAAAGGCTACCTTCAAGGCAGGCTTCATAAACAGGCAACCTGTGCAGTTGCAAAGGACCCCATGTTCAGAAGGGCTCTCAGGCTTGGTTCAATGCTCGGCTGGCATCTTCTTGAAATTATTAATAATTTTTAACAGGGAAGCATTTACACATCTTCATTTTGCACTAGGATCCACAAAGTTTTAGTGAGTCCTGACTACCTACCCTGCCAAAGGCAAAATGGGGAGCCTAATCAAGGGCCTGGAGTTCTACACGAGCATGTGAAATGGAAGTGTGTTATAAAACAGAGAAAAATAAAATTGAGAGTTCAATTTTATCGTTTCTAAGGAAATATAGCATTGTTTGTTAAGTCAGGTACCCACAATTTTGATTTTCTAAGCCATTATGACGTTTGTTACTCTGAAATACCACTTTCTTTTATTGCTTTGTAGACTTTATACAATCCCTTTCTGTTTCTTTAACCTGGAAGAGTAGCCCCAACTAAAAAGAGAATCACCATATGACCCAGCAATCCCACTACTGGGCATATACCCTGAGAAAACCATAATTCAAAAACAGTCATGTACCACCATGTTCATTGCAGCTCTATTTACAATAGCCAGGACATGGAAGCAACCTAAATATCCACTGACAGATGCATGGATAAAGAAGATGTGGCACATATATACAATGGAATATTACTCAGCCATAAAAAGAAACAAAATTGAGTTATTTGTAGTGAGGTGGATGGACCTAGAGTCTGTCATACAGCGTGAAGTAAGTCAGAAAGAGAAAAACAAATACCTGATGCTAACACATATATATGGAGTATATACAAAAAAAAAAAGTTCTTAAGACGCTACGGGCAGGACAGGAATAAAGATGCAGACGTAGAGAATGGACTTGAGGACACAGGGATGGGGAAGGGTTAGCTGGGATGAAGTAAGAGAGTGGCACTGACATATATACACTACCAAATGTAAAATAGATAGCTAGTGGGAAGCAGCCACTTAGCAAACAGGGAGATCAGCTCCGTGTTTTGTGACCACCTAGAGGGGTGGGATAAGGAGGGTGGGAGGGAGGAGATATGGGGATATATGTATATGTATGGCTGATTCACTTTGTTATAAAGCAGAAACTAACATATCATTGTAGAGCAATTATACTCCAATAAAGATGTTTAAAAAAAAAAAGGATTGGCCCCAAAGACACACAATTCAGAGAAACACATAAAAATGTACCACACAGTGGTCAAAGCCACAGTACTGAAGCACCTTCTCTGTACAGATTTTCACCCTATGTCCCAACTGGTGAGAGATCACTGTAATCTTGTGTTTATCTTCCCTTTTACAACCTCAACCCACCATTCAGTTCCTTCTCAACCACAACTTGAGTTCTCCTTGTGGTGATGCTACTCTCAGTCTTTTTTGGTAAATATTTTTTTGCATCACCAGCACCTTGATTTTCATCAGGACTGGCTACATAATTAGCAAGGCTCAGTGCAAAATGAAATGTGGGCTCCCTGTCACAAAATACAAATTAGTGAGAATTTTAAGGCAGCAAGAGTAACAGCATTAAACCATGTGTAGGGCCCTTTTAAGTGTGGGGCCTGTGTGACTACACTGGTTGAAAGCCCATGAAGCCAGCCCTGCTTCTCCCCGGCCAGAATTGGTCAAGTACCCACTCCTTAACTAATCACTGGTAAGTGGGTTGACAAGTTTAGCCTTGGACTAAGAACAGCTCCTTTGGGCATAAGTTCATCCTCCCCTGATCTGTACTGTATCTGGCGGCAAGGATTCATGTGTGAAACCAGGCTTCTTCTGAGTAGACATGAGGAACACATAGTTACTGAGTAGCCAACAACAGTACCCACTATACCATATACTGTATCCATGACTCAGGAGGAGGCATTCTTCTTCAGAAGCTCTCTTTGATGCAAGTTTTGTTTCCCTAGGGCCTTGAAGAGTTATTCGAATCAATCCTGCTCAAATCTTCCAACTCTCAATTCCCAGGTTTCCATGCACTTCAAACCTCATCTCTGGTACCAACCCTGCCTGCAGGTAAAAGTGGGGGTGAGAAGACACGGTTCCATCCTCTTGATAATTATCATATAATTAAGGAACCATGACCGAAAGACCATAAAACATACAAAAACTCAGATAATAGAAAAATTTTAAATAAAAATACCACTTAAAATCTACACGATAGTGCGGAGACTTTACAGAAGTACTGGATTAACAAGCTCTGGGTGGAATCTTCAATATGAGTTTAGGAGGAAATAGATTTTTTTAAAAATTTATTTATTTTATCTTTGGCTGCATTGGGTCTTCGCTGCTGCACGCAGGCTTTCTTTAGTTGCGGCGAGCGGGGGCTACTCTTCGTTATGGTGTGCGGGCTTCTCATTGCAGTGGCTTCTCTTGTTGCGAGCACGGGCTCTAGGTGCGAGGGCTTCAGTAGTTGTGGCACACAGGCTTCAATAGTTGTGGTGTGCAGGCTCTAGAGTGCAGGCTCAGTAGTTGTGGCACACGGGCTTAGTTGCTCCGTGGCATGTGGGATCTTCCCAGACCAGGGCTCGAACCCATGTCCCCTGACTTGGCAGGCAGATTCTTAACCACTGCACCACAAGGGAAGCCCCAGAAATAGATTTTTAAATGGGGGAAATGGTCAGTGTTGGGTGTTTGAAATGCATTTTGGAGCAAAAGACAGAGATTCACAATCCACAGGGGCAGAATTCTTATCCAGCCAATTTTGATAGTTCAGTGAATCCTTTTCAAGAGTCAAACAGGTTTGTTTGGCTAAACTCGACTGTACAAGTCACTCAAAAATGTCAGTGGTGAAAGGAAAACCATCATGCAGTGGAAAGTCATTACTGGCAAGTTAGATCCAATGCAACAGACAACAGCATGGTTTCTAAAGACATATGTAAACCATGAATTTTTACACCTATGTGAAAATTGAGTCTTTTGCTTCTGTTATTTCCTTCAGAACATTCACTCTTTCTTCATCTGGCCAAAATCCTGTTCAGACTGAGACAAACTGGGACCTGGGACCCTTTGCTGCGCTGCGGTAACGCTTGCACCTGGACACACCTCTCTTCAAGCAACAAAATACAAAGAAACTATATGGGACTAAAAATAACTGCCTGCATGCCCAGTTGGGGCAATTCTGGACAAAAGATACAAAGGGACCAAAAAACCCAAGAGCCACTTTTGAAGAGCCTGGAGCAAAAGCAGGGGGTCAGCAGCAAAAGCAGGGTACTGCACATGCTCCCTGCACACACCACCACCTAAGCAGCGGGCCAAACAAACACCTAAGCCACCCCTCTGGCCCGACCCCTGGACACACCCTATCCTCAACCTCATATAAAGAGCAAGCTTACCCCCCCTCCTCAGCGAGCCAGCAAACAAAGGAATCTGTTGTTTGTTTTTGCTCCCGGCTGCTGCAGCAGGGGCCCCAAGAAAGCCTAGCCTGAATTTCTTGTCTGGCCCCTGATCAATTTCTATTGATTAAGGAGGCCAAGAGCCCTGGTCGGTAATAAGACCTTAAGACCAAGGTCAGGCCCTAACACCACCAACGAGCCTTCCTCAAACCTTCCGTGAACCTTCCTCACTTTGCAGTACTTCTCCTTCTGGCTGCAAGGGACTTAAGAAAACGACTGTTTCTTGTCTATGATCTCAGTGCATGTTGTGACTTCTATTGAAATGATCTATTTTAGTGCCTCTCACTCACTGGACTGTAAACTCCCTAATGCTAGAAACTGCCTTATTCCTCTTCTGTGCCTTGCCTTGATAAGTGCTCAAGTTATCATGTATCAACATGTAATAAGTATTTTAAGAATGCTTATTGAAAGTGATGTGATCATAATATACATAGGAACAATAATTTTTAATAGTCTGTGTATATAATGGAAAAACAATACTCAGAAAAAAAAAGAATCGTATGTGTAAAAAGTAGATATTTTTTATGCTGCTGGTCACCTTAATGAAGTATTAGATTAGATTGCATAAGCACCAGATGAACGGATAACATAGAACCCCAGTCACAACCATATCTCCAAATTACTACTGAGCAAGCAAAGACAAGGACTCAGAGATAGATGGAAGGTGGCTTCTCCAGCGGTGTTAAAAAATGCTTCTATAAAAGAGCAGCAAAGCTAAGGGTTTTCTGATCCTCCTTCACACTTAATTTTGCCATTTGGTTTTCCCATTCATGCTGACTTTCATGTCAATTTGTGCTTGCTTTCAGTATGTGTGTGTGTGTGTGTGTGTGTGTGTGTGTGTGTGTGTGCGCGCGCGCGCACGTGCGTGCGTGAACGCTCATGCATGTTATCATCTAAAAAAGAATAATTCCTGAGAAAGTAACAGTGATGTGAAAGGAACTGGGATAGTAAAAAGGTCTCTGACTTTTCCTTTTTGTTCAGCTGGATTTTCTAGTAGGCTCTCTTGTGAACTTTTTCCTCTATTGACAAACTTAAAACCAGTAAATGACTGGTGAATTCCAGCATCACTAGGAGATAACTTACCTCAGTTAAGACTGGACAATATAATCACAATTTCTATGTTAATTTCATAGCTCTGAGTAGATACTTAGTGGCAGTAATGGAAAAAAATCCAAACACTTTTGGAAAATAGGAGAAAAACAAGGTTCTAAATCTAGAGTCTCTGAATTTCGTTATCAGTGTGAGATAAGATTGCCACATTAACAGCAAGACAACAACACATTTAGGTATGAATACGTAATATGTGGAAATTATAATTACTTTAAATATATTCCTTATATTTGAGAAGCTCAAATATATTTTTCATGTGCTCTAATTCTCAATATAAGCTTAATTAGTACCTTATTAGAAATATTAAAAAAATTTAAGGACATACTTTGAATTTCAATGATCTTCTGTAAAGAAATAACAGCATTCATATTCGGAGTTTGTTGGAGAATATCTTCTGCAAGTGGCTCCAGCTGCAAGAATGGTAAATAATGATATGAGCAGAACATTATGACTTTATAGTAAGTTTCACAGAAGCAAACTAAATTGAAACAACCTAAAAAAAAAGCCTGCTCCAAGAACTACTTAACATTTTGCTGATACCAGTTCCAAAAGTGTAGCCAGTTTTATTTTCTGTTTTGCAGCAATGTAATTGAATTCCAAGGGGATTTTCTACTGGTCACAAAACTAATCTATGAAGTCCCTGAAGCAGGTGCATGTCTGTGTATTATTCATTAAAAATCCGAGTTATTTGTGTAATTTTTGTAGGTTCCTGACAAACCAAATTCCATCATGTCTGTATATGCAGCTGGGCCCTGCAAAGGAAACCTCAGGGAAGTTGAAGTAGACAGAAGGTGGGCAGTCTATTATCCATACTTTCATGGTGCTTTTACACCTAACTACCTTACACTTTTGGACACTTCACAGCAGAACGCCACGAGACATAGCTGCTCTTATTCAACTGCTATTGAATAAGTAGTAGAGAAAATGCTCAAATAAAACCAAAAGTAAAATAACTGTACATTTTCATTTAACTTCCACTGTATTCACATCTATGCAGATAGCCATGTGGAAGCACAGGACAAATTCCTGTCTTGCAAATCTATCCTGATCTTCTGGAATTACACTGATTTTTCATGGGGAAGCTCAGCAAACATTGTTTTGCAAGAAATGAAGAAGAACTTTAAATAATTTATGGAGTGTTCTGGCAGAACTAAATCTGATGATGCATCCCTGGGAATACCTTGGTGATGTGGCTCTGTGTGGAGCAGGACAAACTGCATAGCAAAGCACTTGCAAACAAAATAGCTGTCCAGCTATTGTGACCCAGAAAGCGAGGAAAGTAATAGTAAAAAGGGATTAACAACAACTAAGATGTTTTCTTAGAAAGTTTAAAGTTAGTAGTCTCAAATAGGCCAAACTATTACATGGCAAGAACGGGAAACGATGTCACTAGACACTATGCTAAAACATGAACCCATCTATGTCTCTTCATCTGTAGAAAAAAACTAAAAAACTCAGGGATTCCAAGTTTCCACAGAATGTGTGCGTGAATCTTCCCCCCAGGGTCTCTCTGAATTGATTATTCTATACTTTAATCATGGAATCTAAAACAATAGCACCTTTCTTCCAGATGCCATAGGATAACAGACTAGCTCAGGGATATTTATACATGGGTAAATTCACTAAATATAACTTTCCAGAGTGTTTTTCTTAGCTGCCAAAGAAAAACATTTAAAACATCAAAAGGTTTACTTGCAGTACAGTTTGGCAAGAGGAAAAAAAAAAACCCACAGTGTCAGTGAAAGGTTCTGCAATCTTAAACTCTTAAAATTTGTTAAAAATCATTTTTTAAAAATCTGGTATTTCAGATAGTATCTTCAAAAATATGTTATCCTAGTAACACCCTCTTAACTCAGAGGAATTGCTGAATCATAAACGGAAGGTTACTTGGAAAACTCTTACTCAAGAATTAGACAGGGCTGAGCTACCTTGCTCATAAATAATCTTTCCTTTCACTTCTCTCTCAGGGCTTAGAGAAAAATTTTAATAGAAATCAGGTAGACTTTGTTAACAAAATGTTCTGAAATATCACTCTATGTTCAAATACTTAAGAATAAAAGCACAACGTAGTATGAGCATATTTAGTTCTTAAACAAGCTTTCCTGAGACTTCAGGGTAAAATGCTGACAAACGGAAAGGTGCTAGCTACTGGAAAGAAAGCTACAGGCACACCATTAATGTAAAAACCTCACTTCTGGATCGCTCTCACATTAGGTCCGTGGGCTATTTTTAGGACCTGGGTTATGTAGAAAGTAAACTTGATGCAGAGTGTTGAGAGTAAAAATACAAACAACCCTAAACCTCCAATTTGGAATTGTCAGTTAGATACGATAAAGTTGTGTCTACTTATGAAAGCAACCTAGAGAATTAAGGCAATTACATTGATAATTTAAGCCTCCCAAACCATTTCCCTGCATATTTTAGGTGAATGTCATTTAGAGGATTTAACCTTCAGTAAATTGCCCCAATTTGTTTCATTTTGAGTGTATACACACAGACAGAGCTGAATTCAGAAAGTTCTCAATGTAGGTTCTTTATTTTTTCTCTAGTAGCTCTGCTGAGAAGGTAATGGGTAATACTCTCAGTTGGCAAGAAGGCAAGCAGCATTTAGTCTGTTTTCATAATATTAAAACCTTGTATAGAGGGACCACAGAATTGAGTTGTCTTTTCTAAACGAGTTTGTTGATTTAATAATTCACAGTTATAAGCACTAAAAACATCTGACTGAAGCATCTGTTTAATAAATATTTATGAGTATTGGTCATTATTAATAAAATCTAATAACTAACTGTAATAAAGTAATATTAAACAAATAGTCATATTTTATAACTTTGGAGCAAAAAATAAGAATATACAGTAAAGCTGTGTTATATATCTAGTTTGGCCGATAAGATGTAGCAAAAACACTGGCAATAAGGCTAATCAATGTTAGTAAGAGTTATTAAAAGATAAATAAGGAAATAATTTATGCAAACCAGAGAACTTCTGCATGCAAAAGTTATACTAAGATCAAACAGATGCAGATGTAGGAAATATCACACACTCATCACACCGTCTTTTTGCACAATTCCATCAAGTAATAATAGAGTTATAAGATACACTACATGATTTTAACACAACTTCTTGACATTTGAAGCTCTCATCTAGGTTTCCTATATCTAAAGCTTAAATGCAATCATTACTTACTGCAATTCTTTATATAAATTTTCGGACTCAGTATAGGGATATTTACTTTTCTACATCTTTTACAGAAAGTTGCAATACCCTATTGATACAACTCAGATGTTTGTTAAGTTGCATATACCATGTAATTTCTAAGTACTACAGCTATTTTAAAACACCATAAAAGTTGGGGCCATTATCATGTTGTGAATAAATAATTTTCAGATTCTTTAGAATCAGATCATTTAAATCATCAAAAATCACTTTAGTTGGCTAAGATGCACTTATGGAAAAAGGCAAGGGTATCCTTGGAGAAGCTCGAGTAGAAGTTTTAAAACTCACTTTGTACTTATGAGACATGAAAATCATCTCTATTATTTTCATGATTGAGAAAAGAACAGAAGAAAAAAGCTAAACAGATTTTGCAAAATATAACAGATACAAGAGGACAGATGCACACATCAACCAAGCAAAGGATCTACTAAGTACTCTTAGCTTTTATATT
This sequence comes from Phocoena phocoena, assembly GCF_963924675.1. Taxonomy (NCBI): domain Eukaryota; kingdom Metazoa; phylum Chordata; class Mammalia; order Artiodactyla; family Phocoenidae; genus Phocoena; species Phocoena phocoena. The sequence goes on from NC_089227.1 coordinate 34,562,806, forward strand.
ATGTTTCCCAAATATGCCAAGTATATTTGGCATACTCTTATACCTTTATTTATTCTGTTCCCTCTGAATTGTATTTTCCCTATCCTTCTTTGAATTGGTGAAACCTTACTAAATCATTCAAGGACTAACACCAACACTGCCTGCTCTGAAATCTTTTCTAAAATCCTCTCTGATAGAGCAAACTGCTTCCACTCTTTGTCTCCTTTCCACACAAATTCTCTTGTTTATTACTCTACACATTATATTGTAGTCAGCCATGTGTGTCATTCTCTATTTTGTTGTGAGCAATTTAAAGGCAAAGATAGAGCCTGGTATATAATAGGCATTTAAAAAAAATGTTGAATGAATGGAGGAATGATTAATTGAAAGAAAACATGGGGAGATAGGCTTTATTTGGCTCGCCATAGCTAACAGACCTACATGGAATATGTTCTTCCACTTGGCTGTCTGCCATAATCAGGGTATGCTTTTAGACTAAAAGAATTGGGAAAACAACAGAGATAATTCATTTTTAAATCAAAATAATTGATTTTTAAATTAACCATCCATTTTGTTAAACTAATTTATTAATTCCAATGATGTATAAACAAATAATTTTGTATAGACTTTATACAATCATATCTTCTGTGAATAATCAGAGATTTATTTATTCCACTCCAATCTTTATATTTTTAAATTTCTTTTTCTTACCCTATTGCACTGTCTAGGACCACCAGTGTAATGTTAAAATGAAGCACTAAGAGTGAATATCTTTGTCATGTTTTTTATTTCAAAGAAAAATTCTCATGTTTCACTTTTAAATCTGATGCATACTATAGGATGTTTGTAGATACCCTTTATCAAGCTAATAAGTTATTCCCAGCTTATCAAAAGTAGTTCATAATTGAGTGTCTAATTTATCAACAAATTTTTAAACATCTATTGAAATGGTTATATTTCTTCTTCACTCTCTTAATGTGGTGAATTATAACAACTTATTTTGGAATGTTAATATCCTACATTCTTGGCCTAAACACAATTATATTATGGGTTTTTAAGATAATGATGAACAGCTAATATTTTGTTTAGGGTGTTAACTGCTATGCTTATGAGCAGGATTTTCCTGTAATATTCTTTTCTTATAATGTTCTTTTGAGCTTGGGTGTCAATAGTATACTAGCCTCAAAAATCAGTTATGAAGTGTTCTCTTCCCATCTTCCCCTTTACTCTAAAACAGTATAAATTATTAGCAGAATTCACTGCTGAAGCTATATGGGCCTGGTGTTTTCTGTTGGTATATCTGGTATTGAAGATTCAATTTTGTTAATTATGGTAGCATTCAAATTTTCTGTCTTTTTGATTCAGTTTATTTTTACAAGAATTTTTCCATTTCAAATAAAATTTCAATTTTCTTTTACATGAAGTTTTTTTTTTAATATTCTCTTGTAATCATTTTAATACACTAAAATCTGTGGTAAAGTCTTTTTTTCATTCAGAGTACTGGTAATGTAGGACTTTTCTTTCAATCAGTCTTTCTAGAGTGCTATCAATTTTGTTAATTATTTCAAAGAACTAAAATTTGATATTTTAATTCTTATATATTATATGCTTATTTTTATTTCATTGTTTCTTTATATTTAAGTCACTCACTTCATGTTTAATTTGTTGCTTTGATTTCCTAATTTCTTGAGTTGTGTGTTTCTATCTGTAATTTTAAACTTTCTTCTATTCTAGTATGTACATTTAAAGCTTTACATGTGTTTCCAAATTCAGCTTATACATATTACACTTTTTTTGATATTTCATATTTTCATAATTATTCAGCTCAAAATACTAAATTTACTGTGATTTCTTTGACACATAAGAGATTGTATTTTGAAATCTCCAAATATATGAGATTTTCCAATTATGTTTTTATTTCAAATTATACAACCACTTTTTTAAAGTTTTGTTTTATACTTCATCTTTTTATTTTACATCACTGGTATTTTATTTTTTAACTTAATTTTATTGTAGTAAGAACACTGAACATGAGATCTAACTACTTAAACAGATATTTTAATTGTATAGTACACTATTAATGACTATAGGTACAATGTTATAGAGCAGTTCTCTAGAGCTTATTCATCTTGCTTGACTGAAACACTATGTCCATTGATTAGTAACTCCCCAATTCTCCCTCTCCTCATGTGCTGGCAACCACCATTCCACTCTTTGATTCTATGAATTTGATTATTTTATATACCTTATATAAGTGGAATCATACAGTATTTGTCTTTCTGCAACTGGATTATTTCACTTAGCATAATGTCTTCAAGGTTTATCCAAGTTGTTGCATATTGCAGAACTTCCTTCCTTTTAAAGACTGAATACTATTCCATTGTATGTATATACCATTTTCTTATTCATTCATCTGTCAGTGAACATTTAGCTGGTGTCCACATCTTGGCTATGGTGAATAGGGCTTCAGTATTCATAGTGCTAATATCTCTTTGAGATCCTGATTTTGATTCTTTTGGATAAATACCCAAAAGTGGGACTGCTGGATCACATGGTAGTTCTATATTTAATTTTTCGAGAGCTCTCTATACTGTTTTACATAGCAGTCGCACCATTTTGTATCCCCACCAACAGAATGCAAGCATTCTAATTTCTCCACGTCCTTGCCAACACTTCTTGTCTTTGGGGGTTTTTTTTGTTTTTGTTTTTTTTAAATAATCGTCATCCTGATATTCTGACAGATGTGAAGTGATATCTCATTGTGGTTTTGATTTACATTTCCCTGATGATTAGTGATGCTAAGCATTTCTCATATACCTGTTGGCCATTTGTATGTCTTCTTTGGAGAAATGTCTATTTAAGTCCTTAGCCCATTTTAAAATCAGGTTTACTATATTTTACTACTGAGCTATTAAGAGTTCCTTATATATTTTGGAGATGAACACCTTATCAGATATATGGTTTGGACATATTATCTCCCATTCCATAGATTGCCTTTTTACTCTGTTGAATGTCTTCTTTGTTGTTCAGAAGCTTTTCAGTTTGATGTCGTCCCACTAGTTTATTCTGTTTTGTTGCCAATGCTTTTGGTGTCATATCCATGAAATTAATGCTGAGACCAAAGTCATAAAAGTTTACCCTTATTTTTTTTTAAGGATTTTTGTAGTTTGAGGTCTTACGTTAAAGTATTTAACTACTTACCCATTTATTTTTGTGCATGGTATAAGATAAGGGTACAGTTTCATTCTTTTACAAGTGGATATCTAGTTTTCCTGATACTATTTGTTCAAGAGATTATCCCTTCTCTATTTTGTATTCTTAGCACTCTTTTGAAGATCAGTTGACCATATATGTGTGGATTTATTTCTGTACTTTCTATTCTGTTCCCTTGGTCTGTATGTCTGTTTTTATGGCAGTACCCTACTGTTTTGATTACTGTAGCTTTGTAATATATTTTGAAATCAGGACATATGATGCTTCCAACTTCATTCTTCTTTCTCAATGTTGCTTTTTTATTTGTGGTCCTTTGTGATTCCATATGAATTTTAGAATTTTTTTTCTATTTCTGTAAAAAATGCTACAGTATTGGGATTTTGATAGGAATTGTAATTGCATCTCTTGATTACTTTGGGTAGTAAGGGCATTTTTACAATATTAAGTCTTCCAATCCATGAACATGGGATATCTTTCCATTTGTTATATAATATAGATTCTAGTTTAGTTTCACTATGACAGATTATACTCTGTTTGAGATCCATTAGCTGAAACTTACTGAAACTTGCTTTATACCCCCAAATATGGTCTATTTTTGAAAACTTTACATGTGTCCTTGAAAAGAATGATATTCTGCAGTTACTGGGTAAAGCGTATTATTTATTTCAATTAGAGCAGGTTTATTAAGGTGTTTAAGTCTTATACATACCCCCCTTTTTTACTGTCTTCTTTCTCTATCAGCTGCTGAAAGAGGTGTCTTAAAGTCTGTCACTATGATTGTGGTATTAACTATTTTTCCATTTGTTTCATTCAACTTTTGCTTGATATGTTTTGAAGCTGTGTTATTAAAACACAATTTTAAGTTGTTTTATCCTACCAGTTAACAGAATATTTTACCACTATGAAGCATCTCTAACTCTAGTTCTTTTTTTGTCTTAACATCCACTAAAGTGATACTGATGGAGCCATGTAAGCTTTCATTCAGTAAGTTAATGTAGTTTAATTTTTATTCATTAAATTTTAAAAAATTAATTATTTTATCTTTGGCTGCATTGGGTAGTCATTGCTGTGCATGGGCTTTCTCTAGTTGCGGCAAGCGGGGGCTACTCTTTGTTGTGGTGTGCGGACTTCTCACTGCAGGGGCTTCTCTTGTTGTGGAGCATAGGCTCTAGGCACGTGGGCTTCAGTAGTTGTGGCAAACGGGCTTCAGTAGTTGTGGTGCACGGGCTTAGCTGCTCCGCGGCATGTGGTATCCTCCCAGGGCATGTGGGATCCTCCCGGACCAGAGATCGAACTTGTGTCCCCTGCATTGGCAGGCGGATTCTTAAGCACTGTGCCACCAGGGAAGTCCCTTTTCTTCATTTTTTATATTCAAACTTTATCACTATATCACAGAAAGTGTCCCTTTAAACAGCACTTTTTATTACTATGTGATAATCTTTGCTTTTATTGGTGAACTAAATCCATTTATATGTGTCTTGTGAAATTGCACAAGGTGATTCTAAAATTGTATATGAAAACACAAAGGGGACAAATGTAACCAAGACTGTCTTGAAGAAAAACAAACTGGGAGATTTGTTTTACTAGATATCAAGATTGCTTATAACTCTATGTAAGTGAAGACAGTCTGATAATGTCTCAAGGATAGATAATGAGACCTGCAGAAAGGACTAGAGTCTCCATGTATATATGGATAAAGATACCGCTGCTGAGCCATAAGGAATGAATGGCCTTTTCAATAAATGGTACTTGATCAACTATGCATCCACATTAAAAAAAACTTGACTTCTAAATTATGCCATATACATATGCAATTCCTGAAGAACTGCACATCTGAATGTTCAAGTCAAAAATCTTTAAGAAGAGAATAGAGAGAATATTTTCATGATTTTGGGTATACAGAAAGAATATTTAAACAGAATACAAAAAGAACTAATCCCAAAGGAAATGATTGATAAGTTACTACATTGAAAATTATTTTTATTTATCAAAGGACATGATTAAGAGGGTAAAAAGACAGACAAGGTATTTCAACATATGAAACCAACAACAGAATCTATAAAGAACTGCTCAGGGCTTCCCTGGTGGCACAGTGGTTAAGAATCCGTTTGCCAATGCAGGGGACAAGGGTTCAAGCCCTGGTCCGGGAAGATCCCACATGCTGAGGAGCAACTAAGCCCGTGCACCACAACTACTGAGCCTGCACTCTGGAGCCTGTGAGCCACAACTACTGAGCCCACATGCCACAACTACTGAAGCTCGTGTGCTTAGAGCACATGCTCTGCAACAAGGGAAGCCACTGCAATAAGAAGAGCGTGCACCACAACGAAGAGTAGCCCCCGCACTCTGCAACTAAAGAAAGACCGCACAGCTACGAAGACCCAGCACAGCCAAAAATAAATAAATATAATAAATAAATTTATTTTTAAAAAAGAACTGCTCAAATAAGTAAGAAAATGTCCATCTGAAAGTAAACAAAAACTTGAATAGGTGCTTCAAAAATGGTATGTACAAATAATAAATAGATGAAGAGCTGTTTTAGTTAATGAGTATTCTGGAAGAGCAAAGCCATGATGATATACTACTACACACACAACAAAAATGTCTAAAATTTTAAAAGACTGCTAATACGAAGTTTTGGAAGGACACAGAACAAAGGAAATAGTCATATGCTGCTGATAGAGTATGAACTGTGACAACCCCTACGGAAAGCCGTTTGGTATTATCTACAAAGATTAAATGCACGCATACCCCATGACCCAGCAATACTACTTTTAGATATATACTCAACAGAAATGTGTGTACAAATGTACCAAAAGACATTTATAAAATGTCTATCACAGTACTGTTCACAACAGCCCCCAAACTAGAAAAATTCCCTCTACTCATTAAAAGTAGAATAGATAAATAAACCATGACATTGTCCTGGAAAGTCTTTTTATGGAATCTAACACTATATAATGATGAAAATGAATAAACTATAGTTTATTGCACAAGTATGGATGAATCTCACAATGTTGAGCAAAGGAAGTTATATATATATAATCATATATATATGTGTGTGTGATTTCATGTGTACAAAGCTCAAAAACAGATAAATTAAAATCTTATGTTAGAAACCAGAAAATTGGTTACTTTCAGATAAGAGAAAGGAAGTACTGATTGGGAAAGTGTGTATGTGATCTACTGAGGTGCTGACATTATTCTGTTTATTGACCTGGTTGACAGTTATATATGTGTTCTATTTGTGATATTTCATTGCATTGTACATTCACGTCTAATGCAGTTTTCTATATGAATATTATATCATCATTAAAAGCAGTTTAAAAAGAGGATATGTTTTATGACATAAGGGAATAGGGAAACTAAGTCTGGTTCTTGAGTCCATGCTTCTTCTACTATATTATGGTGCATCTAAGAAAAAAAGTGAGATTATAGGTTTTGCAGCAAGAACAAATTACATTCTTAGATACAGGCCACAAATTCACTTATAAAGGGAACTGAAAGTCCCCTATAACATGCAAAGCAACTCAGAAAAAAAGTGCAGAAAAGGTTCAGTTGTCAGGGTCAAAGATCTTGTGGAACACTGGAAGAATATGATGATCAAGACCAAGAGGATAAGGGAAGCAGAGTGCCATGAAGACCTGACTCTCCATGCTGAGGAACTATTCTGGATTCCCTAGTGAGGAGGGATTGGTGGTTAAAACTCAGCTCTCATTGAAATAATTATCTTAGAGATGCCTGCAATTAGTTGTATATGTTTAATTTGATTGCTTAAGTAAACCTGGATATAATTTTATCCATATTGTGATTCATGAGTCATTCTCAAAATAACCCCTTTTACTCATTTGGAGTTGTTAAAATTCTTGACCAAATAGATGCGAAACAAAAGTAAATCAGAATAGATTCTACTGATAATCAAGTTACTATACTGACACACTATTGCGATTGTTCAGACTGAGTCTGCCTGCAACCTACCTTCATATAGACAATGGTGATATCACACAGCAATAAAGATACATCTCTGGCCAAGAGAAGTGATACAAACCTAACAAGTCTTATGAGACTATCAGGAGGACCAAGAGGCAAAGGGTACAGTCATGGCCATTCAGCTCACAGGAGATACTGAAGGAATTCCCTTAATAAAATATGAGGGACAGCGGGGCTGGACTCTGAGATTATTACATGGTTATCATTCTATTAGTTGAGTTTTATCCAAAACTACCCCAGCCTAGATAAATGTAGGTTATACAATATATTGGCCAATGAATGGAAGGAGGAAGACTATGAGGAAGTGCCTCTATCCACTATCATATCCAAATAGTATACCACAGTTTCCATGGTACTTAACTATGGAAAGTTTGGACATGATGGCATATTTAAGCATCTATGGCAATAACTAGGTAAATAATTAAAAATGAACTTAAAGGTAAAAAGAAGGAGGCATGGTGGTCTATTAGAAAGAGGATAATGAATACAATTAGTTGGATAATTCACACTATCAATATTTTGTTTAAACATTGAGGTAAGAGTGTAAATATGCAATATAATGAGAAAATATTCCAAATCACCCAGTTGAGTTAGGAAAATACTATATATATTAAAAGGTGCATGTTAAACTGAAGCTTCAATAACATTTAAGAGATGTGCGGTCAGTGCTTTATGTGTAGTTTCCTAATGTAATGTCCATAGTCTAGACATCAATTGTTATAAAAAAAGGCTTAATTCATCCTATAAGCAAAAAATCTTGTTTCCTTGTCCCTGTTTTTCAAATAAGTTTAAATCTGATAATTATACTTTGTAACTCCTCATGTTTCACTGTCTTATTCTTGTTTGTCTTACCCTCATTTGCTTTTTTGTTTTCTCTATTTAAATCTGCTGATATGCATGTTTTAAACTGTTTTCCCTCAATTATTTTGTTACGTAAAGGGATTTTTACTATACTGTGTTTGAAATATTGACTTTTCTGCTAAGACCTGTTTCATATCATGCAGCAGTGGTACAGTGGTAAATGTTTAACAGCTGACTGTCAAAAAAAATAGTTGTAATTTGTAGCATTTGCTGATTTCCATGGTGTAAATACTCCCACCATAGCCTATTTCAAGCTAACAATGTGATATCACTGAACTCAGATTTGAGGAGAGATGCACACACTTAGCACTCACAAGCCATTAAGAGACAGCTCTAACATATCACTAATAGGCTATTATTTTGTTTGTTGATAATTTTGGGGAAATTGTTCCTAACAATTATTTCCTTAATAAACTTTTGTTTTCTCGCATGAGATTGCCTTATTCAAAATGCACACACTGTTTTGTTGTTATTTTACCACAAAGGATGGGACTCATTTGTTCAAGTCTTCCATATTGTCCACAGGAATTCTAATTCCTTACAGTATTCCATTCCACTGATCCAATCTCATAATTCACTTTTATTCCACTCAAAGTATCCTCTCCTCTGCCACACACAAACAAGCCCAGAAAAGAGTCATCCACAATTCCAAGAAGTCTTAATGTCTTTATCTATGTTATCTCCACTACAAGAGAGAAATTCTTTGCTTTGATTTCAGCTTGTCAAATTATCATTTTTATTCAAGATCAAAGTTAAAAGTTACTTCCTCTATTAAAATACTCCTCCATCCTTATAGTTAAAAATAATGGGTCCTACATTACACTACCAAAGTACTTTGTTTATATTTCTTTTACTTTTACTTGTATCAGAACTTACAGGTATAAAATTGATGTCCAATAAAAGACTACTGAATGAATAGACAGACAAATGAATATCATAACATGTTTACTTCACCACTGAAAAGAAATGCTTTCTCTCCTTTATTGGTAACCAGAACCCTAAGAAGTGTCCAGGTTCCCAGCCCACATTCCTTTTAACACCTTCTAAAAAGCCTAAAGACAATCAGTACAGAAGATCTGCATGATGGAGTTTTGAGTTATCCAGATAACTTCTAGTTTATTTGGCATTTGCTAAAACAGATAAACAGAAAACTCCACAATCACTTTGGCTCTACTACTCATAAGCTTTTAAGAAATGCAAATTCATAGGCTTTATCAATACAACAGAGAATATCTTCAAATAATATTTTCCAAAACATTTTAACTCTTTAGATTATCCATACACTTTTTCAGAGTGCGGATACGTTTCAAAGTCTAAGAAAAGACCATGAAAGACATTACTCTGGATTATCACACATTTTCCCTGTAGTCACTTCTCCCTCTCTCGACTCATGACTTGCAACTATTTAGGAGCTTGTAAGCTTTCCCAGATTCACACCAGTTCCCCGATGGAGTCAGCCATACATCATCTAAAGGATGAAAAAGATGGTAAAATGGCTCATCCATTCAAAATCTAATACAAACAAACCCCTGATGAGCAACTCAGACAACAACATCTCAACAGTTCACCTCAGCAGTGGTTGTCAACACTTAAGTCAATTCGAGAGATTTTTCAGCACCTTTAGAGCAAAAAGTCATCTTGGAAAGATTATAAACATACACAATCACTAAGTGTAGCCACTGTAGCTGAAATCAAGTCAAATAAAAGCAGCTGAGCCTAATCAACAGGAGAGAGAGAGAGAGAGAGAAAGGAGGGAAGGAAGAAAGGCCTAGAAGCCAAACCTTAATAAGAGTGAGGGAGATCAAGAAAAGACATGCTATAGACTCAAATGTTAAGTGCAGAACCTTCAGTACCAGAGGCTGTAGCATCATCTCAACAGCTTCCATGTCTATGGCAATTTTTTTTTTCTCTAACAAGCTTAAAACAGTCATTTATTCTGTTTTGACAGGTGGTCTTTTAATGGCCATGTTCTCAAGTCACTACTCAAGGCTCTTAGTGCTATATGTACTCTCCTTTCTTTTACCTATCTTAAGTTTTTCAATGTTTTTATTTTAAAGTCCATAGGAATGCCAACTGCTTAAGCTTTTCTCACCTCTTAAGAAAATTTCTTTCAGAGGAAGCAACCCAGGGTGCTGCTAATTGGCTTTGCATAACAGTAGGCAAATGTGGCCTTAAAGCAACTGTGACATTGTTTGCCAGCCAGCACAAATGCAGATTACCAAAATCAGTGTCTCTGAGAACCTCACAGATGTTTCTATTACTACAACTAACAAACGATGTGACTATTCACATAGGTATCTCTGATGCTAGTCCAAGCAACCCGATCCTTCACATTTAGATAGTCACTTTAATTTCTTACAATCCTCAAGCTGGAGTTTCTAAGTGCTTCATTAAAGAAGTTCAAAAATATTCATCATACAGTGACTGGACTGATAAATCTAAGTCCTGAACTTTGCCAACAAAAAGGAAAAAAATGGACTTCTGGTATGTCTTCAAAATCAGTTGCCTCAAGGCATTTCCTGTATCATGCTCAAATTAGTTTTAATCCAATAGTATATTATTTTGACTGACCTTCTGCATATTTCTTAAAAGAATAGTTAAGAGATGTTTTGCTAACTAGATCACTTTCATGATAAAAAAATATTTAAAAAGAAGAAATGCCTATTTTGGGTGTAACACTCAGATAACTTATTTTTTTTTTAAAAAAAATCAAGTTTGTGGTACCCATCTATGTATCTACATTGAGATGCAGAGCCAAGAGTTCCTGCTGATTTTACAATCCCTTTGGGTTATGTAATACATACTATTCTGCTGATAATAAGCCATGTGAAGCAGCATTTTGCTGTATTGACATGGCCTGGCCAAGAACAACAAGGAAAAGAAATAGCATTCAAAAAACTGGCAAAATGTTTATGAACTCTAAATCCTCTGCACATGAATAAATACATCTGACAAAGTGCAGAGTCTCTCAAAAAAGCCCTTCTTGACCTTCCTAATTTGAGTTCAATTGCACGTTCAGTGTTGAGAAGCCAGTGTATGTTCTGCCAATGTTTTAAGCTCAAGCTTTACTACATTTTGTTATTTGTAAAAGTGAAATCCCGGATAATAAGTTATAATTGCCCTATTAATCACTTGAAAAGGGAGTTTGGAAGGAAAATGGGATTTGAAATTGCAATAATTGGTATCCTGAAAGACATCCTTTTTTATTTTCTTACCTAGAGCCTACAACATACTACTATGAAAACGACATGTATGCACTTTTTTTCAATGGTGAGGTACAAGCACTATGCCTTATATATTAGTTTTTCTAAGGGAATGAAACTTAAAACTTCAGTGTAGTGATGCTGTTAGTCATGATGACCTTTGAACTGGAAAAAAATACAGAAAACCAGGCCATGGATTATAAATTATATTGTCAATGAAAGAGAGAAGAACTTTTTGTTTCATAAGTTGTTTCAAGTATTACATTTTCATTTCCTTTTTTCAAATGAATTATAATGTACAACACATATGTATTTTTCTTCCATTTTTCATTTAAAAAATCATTCTTTCTCTTAGCTTTGTTTCTCTGTGTATTGATAGACCTGACACACCAAAATTTACCTTTCAAAGTTCAATATACCAAATCCATCTGTTACCCTTTTAAGTATTTTGTGAAAAATCTATATTTTTGCTTATATCCCTAAGATATCTCAATTAAAAAAGAAAGACATAGATTACTTAAATCTCTCTTGTTTAGTTCATAATGAACAAATTTTAGATTGTGCTTGTGTAATTGAAGACAGCCAATGAAAAGGAACAGGTAGCATTTAGGGTATTATAATAACTAAATCAAATTTACTATAAGACATCCAGATAATTGAAGTTGATTAAATAGTCAATGTAGCCAAAAAAAATCATTTAGTTTATCACTTACTGGAATTTTTAGCATTTATACACACACGTGGGCATGTTTAAGATTGGCCAATGGTACTTTTATCCCTTCCTCTATTTCAAGCCTGGTCTTTCTAAAAACATAGAGAAAAGGCATAGGTCTCAAACTTTAAATTAGGTGACATCCCTCTAATGTCAGTAAGTGTTCTATGAAAACAGTGTCTTTGATCTCCAGGTATAGCTTATATAATAAAATGATCAAAGACATCCTAGTCAAATGAGCATACAAGGGAAGGAAGGTACAAAACACATCCATTTTGCTTTTTTAGTAAATTCAGATAAATTAAGAAAAACATGTAACTCCATACAACTGACTTGCATCTTTTAAAGAAAGAGACCACAGGAAAAATTATTCCATCTTCATTGGAAGTCCTCCCTTGGAAGAAGGGAGTGGGCCAAGTGCAGAGATTACACGAGCACAGAGATAGAATGTCATTTGAATGAATGTGTTCAAATAGAGCCAGTGAAATCCATAATTTCTTTTCACACAGTTGGAAAAGTAGTTGGCTTTTGCAACTGGGTAACATTTCTTTCTGGGCAGGTCAATCATCCATGGAGCCACAATCCACACCATACTGTGATTTTCTGCACATCTGGTGTAAGCCTTTGCATGCAAATATTAAAACCAGTCTACTTCCTTAAAATGTTTCTATATTTAAAATGAAATAAGTAATTTGAGAATATAGGTGAATATGCAAAATACGTTATCTGGTAGGCAAATAGAACAGCCCAACATTAACTGATAAGGTAGAAGTAGTATTCATTTTTTGCACTCCCTTATTTCAATGAAAAAGAAAAAAAACAAAAAATAAAACCTCACCATTCTGTTTGATGTTATTTGTTCATAGGAATCTCAGAAATATTCTAATATTTAGAAAATCTTAGACACCACGACCTATGTGTGATATGAATTAGCAGTCCACTAATAACAACATTAATCACCAGATAGTTACATCCTTTGAGTTACTATGCTAATATTACACAACAGAGTAAAGACTTGAGCAGTGCTCAAGTTTTCTGTCTCATATTTTCCTTCAAATTAAAAATGTACATATTTACTTAAATAAATATAGCACAATAATCATATTGAAACATCATAGGTTTGTAAGATAATGACAATAAAACTTATGTGTTCAGTGTGCAGAAGAAAATATACTTTTTCCCCTTCATAAATACTGCAGGTGAAAACATCAATTACTTTTTTGAGATACACGGGCCTCTCACTGCTGTGGCCTCTCCCGTTGCGGAGCAGAGGCTCCGGACGCACAGGCTCAGCGGCCGTGGTTCATGGGCCCAGTCGCTCCGCGGCATGTGGGATCCTCCCAGACCGGGGCACGAACCCGTGTCCCCTGCATCGGCAGGCGGACTCTCAACCACTGAGCCACCAGGGAAGCCCATCATGAGTTACTTTTAAAGAATAGTATGAATTACAGATTTTTAAAATGATTTTGTATATGTTTATTTTATAAGCAAAGTAATATTTTGAGTTTGTGAAAAAAGGCAAAATATATAAAGTAGCTGTAACATGCTGTACATTCACTATAAAAATAAATGAATTGATATGATAATATTAAAGAATGCATATGAACTTTGAAATATTTGTTGAATTGCAATTAATTTGTCCAAAGCTTTCCATGGTCTGGAAGTGAACCTAATGGTAATTTGATCTGAAGTCTTCTCCAGAGTAGTCAGGAAAATATGTTGCAATTTAGTTATGTGATGTGAAAGAAAAAAGAATGACCTTTGGCAATGTAAATTCAAGTTCAGGTCTTGGATCTATTGCATTCTGGCTGCATGACTTTGAATGGATTTCTCAAACCTCTTTGAGACTCGATATCACCATCTGTAAGATGGAAATAGTATGTATCTCTCAGCCGAAAGAATTTACAAATGGTGACCGAAAAAAAGAGTTTATAAATATTTTTAAGACTCCAGACCAAGATGGTGACACAGGAGGCTCTTGAATTTTCTTCCTCCCATGGATGCACTGAATGTATAGCTACAAACAGAGCAATTCCCTTGAGAGAAACTAGCTGAGTGATGACTACACACTGAGCAAATGAGAAAATACCCATATCAAAATGGGTGGGAAATTCTTAGATACACTTTTGCCATGAACACTCATTTCCCAGCTTATCCCTGAGGAGTGAAGGGTTTGGACTATACATCTAGTACCCCAACTTTTAAGGCTCCCACCAGAAGAATGGGCTCCCAAAATACTTAGCTCTGAAAGCCAACAGGGCTTGGTTTCTTGAGTCCCATAGGACCATAGCAAACAAAAAAGCAGTTCTTAAGTATGTGAGCACATACCATCAATACTATAGCTATCCTCCCAAGGATCAGTGCAGTGGGAGCAGGCAAAAATGTTCATCTCCCAGTCTTTCTCTGCAAGGGATTTGACTACATACTTTACAAGCTGCTGCCTGAGGGGTCTGGCTTCTAATTAGTTCACATCAAGATGCTGACTGTGATTCTCCCCAGAGCGTTCAATAGCTGGTGGGCACTTCTCCTGCCTTCTTCTTCTGGTTCCCTCCAACAATAAAACCAAGTCACCAAGTGTCTCCATGGAAGGAGCTTGTTCACATATCTAGCACCACAAGTTTTATGGTTGTGACCTGAAGGATGGGACCCCAAATCACCTAGCTCTGATAGCTAATAGAGCATGTGTTTATTAGTCCCATAGGACTGTAGCAAACAAAGAAGTTTTAAGTGGGCACAGGAGTACCCCTCATGTCAACATACCCGAGCTCAGTGTAGAAGGAAAGGCAAAAATTTCCATCTCACAGTTTCTCTTTGGAAGGGGTTTGACTGCATACTTTCCAGCCAGCTTCTAATCAGCCTACTTCTAGGTGCTGACTGTGATTCTTGCCTTATGGACACTTATAGGTCTGGGCACACCCTCAACTACTGGGAGCCACTAACAATGAAGACTGTGGCTTGCACAATCACAAAGGTTTGAGAGGTAACCAGGAGCTTGGGCTGGGCTGATAGACAAAGTTCATCTCCTAATGATACCAGTCTATCAAGACTGGGAGAGGTGGGTGTTTTTATAATGTGCAGAAACCAACAAAGAAAGTCAAGGAAAGTGAAGAAACATGGGAATACATTCCGAACAAAAGAAGATAAATCTCCAGAAACTAATCTTAGTGAAATGGAGATAAGTGATTTACCCCACAGAGTATTCAAAATAACAGTCCTAAATATGGTCACCAAGGTCAGGGAGCAATGCATGAACAAAGTGAGAATTTCAACAAAGAGAAAGAAAATATTAAAAAATACCAAGCAGAAATCACAGAACTGAAGAATACAATAAGTGAACTGAAAAATTCAATAAAGGAGTTTAACAGCAGACTAGATCAAGTAAAAGAAAAGATCAGGGAACTCAGACAAGGCAGTGAAACTCATCAAATCAAAGCAGCAAAAGAAAAAAGAATGAAAAACAATGAAGATAGCTTAAAGGACTTAATGAACACCATTACGCAGACCACCATATACATTTTAGGTTTCCCAGAAGCAGAAGAGAGAGAAAGGGCCAGAAAGTGTATTTGAAGAAATACTGGCTAAAAACTATGCTAACCTGGGGAAAGAAACAGACATCCAGATCCAGGAATCCCAAAGAATACCAAATAAGATGGATCTAAAGAGACACACACCAAGGTATATTATAATTAAATTGTCAAAGTTAAAGACAAAGAGAGAATCTCAAAAGCAGCAAGAGAAAAGCAACTTGTTACATATAAGGGAATCTCATTAAGATTATGAGTGGATTTTTCAACAGAAAACTTGCAAACCATAAGCGAATGGGATAATATATTCAAAGTGTAGTAAGAAATAACTGCCAACCAAGAATACTTTACCCAGCAAAGCTGTCCTTAAGAATTCAAGGAGAGATAAAGTTTTGAAGACAAACAAAAGCTAAAGGGTTCATCACCAGTAGATTTGCCTTACAAGATATGTTAAAGGGAGTTCTTCAAGCTGAACTAAAGGATGCTAACTAGTAACATGAAAACATAAAAGTATATAAAACTCACTGGTAAAGTATGTATATATTATAAATATAAATATATATATATATATATACACACACACACATTCATGTATATACATACATGTATATATATACATACATATATATTTTTATACTTAAATTCAGAATACTCTTATATTGTAATGGTGGTAGGTAAATCACTTATAACTCTAGTGTAAAGGTTAAAAGACTGAAGTATTAAAAATAATCCATAACTACAATAATTTTTAATGATTACACAGTATAAAAATGTATATTGACATCAAAAACATAAATTGTGGGAGGAAAGTATAAAAATGTAGAGCTTTTCTAAGCATTAAAAATTAAAATGTTATTGGCTTAAAATATTATACACTATTAAAACTATAAGAAGTTTTATGTAAGCCTAATGGTAACCACAAAGCAAAAACCTATAGTAGATATGCAAAAGATAGAGAAGGGAATCAAAACATACCACTACACAAAATCATCAATTCACAAATGGAAGACAGCAAGAGAGGAAAAACAGAAGTACGAAACAGCCAGGAAACAACAAGATGGCAACAGTAAGCCCATATATATCAATAACTTCTTTAAACTTAATGGACTAAATTCTCCAGTCAAAAGATATATAGTTGCTGAATGATTAAAAAAACAAGGCTGAACTACATGCTGTCTACAAGAGAATCACTTCAGGTTTAAGGACACACAGGCTGAGAGTGAAGGGATGGAAAATATATGCCATGCCAATGGAAATAAAAAGCAGGGCAGGTATACTTATTTCAGAAAAAATAAACTTTAACCCCCAAACTGTAATATAAGACAAAGAAGATCATTATAAAATGATAAAGGGGTCAATTCACCAAGAGGATGTAACACAACGGATAGCTCAGATAGAAAATCAATAACGAAACACTGGACTTAAACTACATTAGATGCCATAGACCTAACAGACATATACAGATCATTCCATCCAACAGCAGCAGAATATACATTCTTCTTAAGCACACATGGAACATTCTCCTGGAGAGATGATACAGTAGGCCACAAAACCAGTCTTAGCAAATTTTAAAAGACTGAAATCATCCCAATTATTTTTTCTGACCACAATAGCATGAAACTAGAAATCAATTACAAGAAAACACTGGAAAATTCACAAATAGATAGTAATTTAACAACATGCTACTGAACAATCAATATGTCAAAGAAGAAATCAAAAGAAATAAAATAAATCTTGAGACAAATGAGAATGCAAGCACAAATTACCAAAACGTATGGCATGCAGCAAAAGCCATTCTAAGAGAGTTTATAGTGATAAATGCTTACATTAAGAAAAAAGAAAGATCTCAACGAAACAACCTAACTTTACACCTCAAGAAACTAAAAAGTGAAGAATAAACTAAGGCCAAATTAGTAGAAAGAAGGAAACAACAAAGATCGGAGTGGAAATAAATAAAATAGAGATTAAAAAGACAATAGAAAAAAATCAATAAAACTAAGCTTGTTTTATGAAAAGATAAAATTGATAAACTTTTACCTAGACTAAGAAAAAATGAGAAAGGCCTCAATTAATAATGCATGAGGAGACATTACAATTCATAACAGAAATACAAGGGAACATAAGAAACTACTATGAACAATTATATGCCAACAAATTAAATAACTTAGAAGAAATGGATAAACTTCTAGAAACAAAAAACCCATCAAGATTGAATAAAGAAGAAACAGAAAATCTGAACAAACAAATTACTAGTAAGGAGATTGAATTAGTAATCAAAAACCTCCCAACCAAGAAAAGTCCAGAATCAGATGGCTTCACTGGTGAATTCCATCAAATATTAAAGAAGAAGTAATACCAATCTTTCTCAAACTCATCCAAAAAATTGAAGAGGAGGTAAGATGTCCAAACTCATTTTTGGAGGTCAGCATTTCGTTGATACCAAAGCCAGTAAAGAACACTACAAGGAGAGAAATTACAGGCCAATATCCCTGATGAACAGAGATCAAATATCCTCAACAAAATACTAGCAAAGTGAATTCAACAGTACATTAAAAGGATCATATGCCATGATTAAGTGGGGTTTATTCCTGGGATGCAAGCGTAGTTCATCATCTGTAAATAAATAAATGCAATAAGCTACATCAACAAAATGAAGGATAAAGACTATATAATCATCTTAATAGATGCAGACAAAGCATTTGACAAAATTCAACATCCTTTCATGAAAAAAACTCTCAATAAATTTGGTATAGAAGGAAGGTACCTCAACATAATAAGTCCCATATATGAGAAACTCACAGCTAACATCATACTCAATATTGAAAAGCTGAAAACTTTTCCTCTAAGATTAGAAACAAGATAAGGATACCCACTCCTGTCACTGTTATTCAATATAGTACTGTAAGTAAATACTATCTAAAGCAATCAGGCAAGAAAAAGAAATAAAAGGCATCCAAATCAGAAAACAAGTAAAACTGTTACTATTACAGATGACATGATACATATAGAAAACCCTAAAGATGCCTCCAAAAAGCTGTTAAAACTAAATGAATTCAGCAAAGTTGCAGGATAAAAAAATCAACACAGAAAAATCAGTCGTGATTCTGTACACTAACAATTAACTATTTGAAAAAGAAAACAAAATCTCATTTACAATGGCATCAAAAACAAACTACTCAGGAATAAATTTATCCAAGGAAGTGAGAGATCTATACACAAAAATCTTTAAGACACTGATAAAGGAAATTGAAGACACAAATAAATGGAAAGATATCCTAGGTTCATGGAACAGGAAGGTTAATATAATTAAAATGTCCATAATACCCAAGATGAGCTATAAATTCAATGCAATACTTACCAAAGGGCATTTTTCACAGCAACAGAAAAAAAATCCTAAAACTCATATGAAACCACAGAAGAACCCCAAATAGCCAATGCAATCTTGAGAAGGAAGAATAATGCTGGAGTTATCACATTTCCTGATTTCAAACTATATTACAAGTAATCAATACAGTATGATATTGTCATTAAAAACAGATATATAGACTAAAAGAACAGAAGAGAGATCCCAGAAATAAACCCATTAATTAATCTTCAGGAAAGGAACCAGGAATATACAATAGGGAAAGAATAGTCTCTTCAATAAATGGTGCTGGTAAAACTGGATAGCCATATGCAAAAAATGAAACTGGATCCCTATCTTATACACAAAAATCAATTCAAAATTGATTAAAGACATAAATTTAAGACTTGAAATCATAAAACTCTTAGAAGAAAACATAGGGGGTAAGCTCCTTGACATCGCTGTTGGCAATGGTTATTTGGATTTGAGAACAAAAGAAAAGACAACAAGAGCAAAAATAAACAAGTGGGACTACCTCAAACTAAAAAGCTTCTGCACAGCAATGGTAATCATCAATAAAATGAAAAGGCAACCCATGGAATGGGAAAAAGTATTTGCCACATATCCAATAAGCAGTTAGTATCCAAAATATACAAGGAATTCATACAACTCAATAGCAAAACAAACAAACAAACAAAACCAAATACCACAATTCAAAATGGGCAAAGGACCTGAATATGTGTTTTTCCAAAGAAGACATACAAATGGCCAACATGTACACGAAAAGGTATTCAACATCATTAATGATCAGGAAAATGCAAATCAAACCATAATGAGATACTTCCTCACATATTGTTAGGACGTGTATTATCAAAAAGGGAAGAGATAAATGCTGGTAAGGATGTTGGGAAAAGGGAACCCTTCTGCATTCTTGGTAGTATAGTCACTATGGAAAACAGTAGGAGGTCCCTCAAGAAATTAAAAATGAAGCTACCATATGACCCAGGAATCTCACTTCTGGGCAAATATCCGAAGGAAATGAAATCACTATTTCATTATCTCAAAGAGATATCTGAACTGCCAGATTTATTGCAGCACTATTCACACTAGTCAAGGTTTGGAAACAACGTAGGTGTCCATCCACAGATGAATGGATAAAGAAAATGTGATACACACACATCCACATACACAGACACAATGGAATATTTTGCAATCTTAAAAAAAAGAATGAAATTCTGTCTTTTGTGACAACATGGATGAACATGGAAGGTATTATGCCAAGTGAAATAAGCCAGACAGAGAAAAAGAAAAACTACATGGTATCACTTATGTAGAACCAAAAACAAACAAACAAAATAGTTGAATTCATAGAAACAGAGGGTAGAAGGGTGGTTGCCAGGAGCTGGGTGGTGGGGGGAATAAGGAGAGGTTGGTAAAAGTTTTTAAACTTTCACTTATAAGATGAATAAGGCTTGAGGATGTAATGTATAACATGGTGAATATAACTGATAATACTGTCTTGTATAATTAAATTTTCTAAGAGAGTAGAACTTAAGTATTTTCATCAAAAAAAAGTAACTGTGAGGTGATGAATGTGTTAAATGAACTCAATGGAGGGAATCATTTTACAATGTATATGCATATCAAATCATAACTGTATATGTTAGATATATGTATTATAATTTTATTTGCCAATTATACCTTAATAAAGCTGAAAAAATATTTTTCAAAAGCTTTTTTCTCCCCTGAACTGACATAATCCTACAGAAAATATTAAGAGAACTTTTCTTTGAGTTATTTCTTTTTCAGTGTTTCATTGCTCATTAGCCGGATCAACATACAAACCATTTCCTCCCAAGGGTTATCTTTACTTATTTATTGACGTCTGCCAATAACCTGATCAAGGGGAGTACTATACGGATTCCATAACTGGGCAAAAGTTATAGCATATACCATGAGAATATGTAAACTTTTCTTATCTAAGGCTTTCCTTCTTCCTTAAAATTGTAAGAGCTCCATTGTGTTTTCTGAGTTCACGTGATTTTAAAAAAGACAAGAAATATGCATGCATACATTCCTGGTCCTTTACCCCTACTCTTTTGTACTTTTAGTTTTTTACCTCATTTCCTAGAAGGGCATTTACACAGGCTTCTGATGCATCGCAGATGGCTGTGAGATCATGTCCTCCTTCTAGAGCCAACACCACATGTCCATCAGCCAGTGTCATCAATTGCTTCGTCAAATGACCAAAGCCTAACATAATGCAAACAGAACATTTCAAAGTATAAATTAAAAGTTAACTGACCACTAGAATCTAATATTGATTGAGCATTTAGTCTGCATATGTCCTTTCTCAGCACTTCCCATGTGCTAACTTGTTTAATACTCACAATAACTTGATAAATTAGGTCCTATTAGTATCTCTATTTAACAAATGAGGGCACCAAAACCCAAGATCCCACAGCTAAGAAGTATCACAACTAAGATTTGCAACAGTCGTTTTGGTTCTTCACCAGTGCACATTACTGCCTTTCACAACACATTCTATGTGTACCTGGATGAAAAACTTGAATAGTGTTTCGCTGTTAATAAGGTAAAGAATTCCGTTTCCTTAATATTTCTTTCCTGTTTCCATCATCTGCCTTCATTATAAAAGGAAGTTTTCTATATATCACCTCAAAGTAGTTAACTATCACATTAGATTTTACAGACATTCTTTTACTATGAAATAGTTGATAAATGCAAAAAATAATATCTATTTATGTTATAAAGTATAATATGACAAACACCTGGTCACTCACCTTCCAATTTAAGGAAAATACTTTTGAAGCCCCCTGTATGCTTCTCTCTAATAACATAACTCCTCCTCACTATGGGAAATCAGGATCCTGAGTTTATGTTTATAACTCCTTTGCTTTCCATTATTAATTTGCTTATTTTGGAACTTTATAAAAATGGTTTTATACTTTTGCACCTTGCTCTTTTCACACATTTTGTTAGCTCATCTCTGTTGATACATGTAGCTACAGTTCTATGCTGTCTAGTAGGCCATTTAACAAGTATAGAAGAATTTATTTACCCATTCTCCTGTTGACAAATATTTAGGTTTTGTGTTATTACAAAAAATGCCCCTATGGGACTTCCCTCGAGGTCCAGTGGTTAGGACTCTGCGCTTTCACTGCCGTGGGCCCGGGGTTCCATCCCTGGTCAGGGGAACTAAGATCCCACAAGCCATGTAGCGTGGCCAAAAAAAAAAAAAATGCCCCATGAACATTCTTATACCAGTCTTCTGGTGTACATGTGCAAGAGCAGAGTGAAATTGTCATGACTTAAAACCTGCTGAATACTACCAGATCATTTCCAAAGGACTATTATCAATCCCCACTCTGAGAAGCCGTATATATTAGAATCCCAGTTTAGTCACATCCTTGCCACCATTTGGTATGATTTGCCAACTGGGTGGATGAATGATAGCATCTTACTGTGGTTTCCTTCCGTATAAGGAGGAACCTTTCTATTTCTACTCCAAATTAGAGTTTTTATTATAAACAGATGTTGAATTTAATTATTTTACTATACCAAATGAGATGGTTTTTCTCCTATAATTTCATAGTGTTGTGAGTTACATTAATATTTCAAATATTTAGCCATCATTGAATTTATGAAATAAAATGTTTGGTCGTGATATATTATCTTTTTTATACAAAGCTGGATTTGTTTGACTAATGCTTTGTTTAGAATTTTTTTTCACCTATGTTTATGAAAGGGGTTAATCTATAAATTTCCATTCTTTTATCGACCATGTTGAATTTTATTATGGTCAGACCCTCTTTTTCTATTATTTGACCCTAGAATGTTGGGTAGAAATCTTCTGTAAAACCATTTGACTCTTGTGTTTTCTTTGAGGAAGATTTTTATCTATTGAGAATTTCTTTAGGGATTAGAGGACTATTTGTGTTTTCAGTATCTTCCTAAGTTATATTTTTCTAGAAATTTCTATCTTTTGTGTTCAAATTTATTCAGTAAAGTTATTTATTACCTTTATTATCATATGTTGGCACTCCGATTAGATGTAGTCATTGTTACTGTATCCTCAACATCTCTGAAACTTACTTTCATATTTTCTTTCTGTCCTGCATTATGTGTACTTTTATTTCAGATCTATCTTCCAGACTTTCTCTCTCCAGATGTATCTAATCTGCTATTTATACTTCTACAGATATTTTCATTTCAGTGATTACATTGTTCAATTCTAGATGTTCTATTTGGTTATATTTCATAACTTCCTAGTCATTTTTATATTTTCTTACTTTTAGTTCATGTTTTTATTTCTTTAGGCATAATTATTTTATTTTCCATATCTGCTATTTGAAGCCTTTATGGCTTAGTTTTACTATTTTTTGTTTCTGATGATTCAGACTCATGATGTCTTAATTCTCCTTTGTTTTTTGAATTTTTTTGAGCTCATATTAATCAGAACTTTATATGTGAGAAAGCTTGGAAGCCTGAGTTGAATGTGATATTTATCTTTGAAACCTGAGTTGAGTGTGATTTTGTTTGCTTCTGCTGGATGGCTGAAACATTACCAACCAAGATCAATTTAAAACTTTTAGACTCAAGGGCTGTTTTTTTTTTTTTAATGCACAGATAATGTAAATATGGACCCCAAAACGATTACAAATTGACATAGAAAAAAATATAGGTTTTTTTTCCCTTTCCATTCCCTTTAAAATTCCCTCTACTGATAGCCATATCTAAGATCAATTTGTTGTTTTACTCAGCAGTATTTCCTTTTCTCCTATTTATCCTTTTCTTTAGAGTTGGCCCTTTGACATTCCCTTTTTTATTCTGGTCTCCAATCAAAACCCTTCCCTTCATAGACCCAAAGCTTCGACTCCCCTTTCTAGTATGCAGTAGTCTATTAATGTTCAAGCTTTCACCAACTGAACACTTTGGGATAGCCCAGGGTGGCCACCAGCTATAGTATTTGCTCACTTTTCTTCATCTTTTTGGAAGTCATCCATAAACTTAAAAGAGTAGTCTTGATATTTTCATGTAGGAGTATTTCAGTATATGCAGTCACTCATATTGCCAAATGTAAATGTCTCTCAATTAATATTTAAAAAATTTTAACATTTCATCAACCTGCTCAATTTCAGGCACTACTGAAAAAAAAAAGGATAAATGAAAATATATAAAACCATGTGTTTGGGCTTCCCTGGTGGCGTAGTGGTTGAGAATCTGCCTGCCAATGCAGGGGACACGGGTTCGAGCCCTGGTCTGGGGAAATCCCACATGCCGTGGAGCAACTAGGCCCGTGAGCCACAACTACTGAGCCTGCACGTCTGGAGCTTGTCCTCCGCAACAAGAGAGGCTGCGACAGTGAGAGGCTCACGCACCGCGATGAAGAGTGGCCCCCGCTCGCCGCAACTAGAGAAAGCCCTCGCACAGAAACGAAGACCCAACACAGCCAAAACTAACTAACTAACTAACTAAATAAGTAAATAATTTAAAAAAAAACAACCATGTGTTCAATATGGCATTTCATTTTTTTAATAGGCTTTAAGAACATGCAGGACATAAACATTTAATTTTTAAAACAATTATATTTTTAAAGCAGTTAACAGATGTGTTGCTACAGCATAACACATCTGGACTGGGCTCCCAGATCCTCACATGCTCAGCGGCCCACAAGTTCCTGAACCGACTTGTTGCAAACAAGTGGCCAAGATTGCGGAGTAGGAAGACCCTGAGCTCACCTTCTCCCATGGGCACACAGAAATTATAACTATTTACAGAGCACCTATTGAGGAGAAAGACTAAAAGGATATCAGAAAAGATGTACAACTAAAGATATAAAGAAGGAACCACAATGAGATGGGTAGGAAGGGCAAAGATGTAGTATAGTCAAGACCCATATTCCTAGGTGGGCACCCACAGACAGGAGGCTAATTACAATTACAGAGGTTCTCCCCAAGGAGCAAGGGGTCCAAGGCCCACATCGAGCTCTCCAGCCTGGGGGTCCTGCACTGGGAAGCCAAGATCCCAGGAAGTTTGGCTCTGAAGGGCAGTGGGGATTACTTTGGGGAGAGCCAGAGGGCTGTGGGTAATAGACTCCACTCTTTTTTATTAATTAATTAATTTATTTATTTATTTATTTTAGGCTACATTGGGTCTTCGTTGCTGCACGTGGGCTTTCTCTAGTTGTGGCGAGCGGGGGCCACTCTTTGTTGCAGTGCATGGGCTTCTCATTGTGGTGGCTTCTCTTGTTGTGGAGCACGGGCTCTAGGCACACAGGCTTCAGTAGTTGTGGCTCGCGTGCTCAGTAGTTGTGGCTCACGGGCTTAGTTGCTCCTCGGCATGTGGGATCTTCCCAGACCAGGGCTCGAACCCATGTCCCCTGCATTGGCAGGCAGATTCTTATCCACTGCACCACCAGGGAAGTCCCTAGACTCCACTCTTAAAGGCACACACAAAATCTTACACTCTCCAGGACCCAGGGCAGAAACAGTAATTTGAAAGGAGCCTGAGTCAGACACACCTGCTGATCCTGGAGTAATAAAAGGGAGAAACCTACAAACAAGAATACTTTACCCAGCAAGGCTTTCATTCAGATTTGATGCAGAAATCAAAAGTTTTACAGACAAGGAGAAGCTAAAAGAGTTCAGCACCACCAAACTAGCTTTACAAGAAATGTTAAAAGGACTTCTCTATGTGAAAAAGAAAGGGCCATAACTAGAAATATGAAAATTATGAAAAGAAAAGTTTTATTGGTAAAGGCAAATATATAGAAAAGGTAGTAAATTAGCCACGTATAAAGCTAGTAGGAAAGTTTAAAGACCAAAGAAGTAAAATCATCTATATCCACAATAAGTACTTAAGGGATGCACAAAACAAAAAGATGTAAAATATTATGTCAAAAACAGTAAACATGGGAAGGGGAGTTAAAATTCAGGGTTGTTAAAATGTGTTTGAACTTAAGAGATTAGCAGCTTAAAATAATCATATTTATATTTAGACTGCTATATATAAACCTCATGGTAACCACAAACCAAAAATCTACAATAGATACGCACACAAAAAAGAAAAAGGAATTCAAACATAATTCTAAAGATAGTCTTTTGGCTTTAAAAGACACATGAGGGCTTCCCTGGTGGCGCAGTGGTTGGGAGTCCGCCTGCCGATGCAGGGGACACGGGCTCGTGCCCCGGTCCGGGAAGATCCCACGTGCCGCGGAGCGGCTGCGCCCGTGAGCCATGGCCGCTGAGCCTGCGCGTGCGGGGTCTGTGCTCCGCAACGGGAGAGGCCACAACAGTGAGAGGCCCACGTACCGCAAAAAAAAAAAAAAAAGACACATGAGACCCAATGCACTCAACAGATATATAGAGAAAAAGATATCAGGCTTGCAGTTATCAGAGGTGGGGTTTAGGGGGAGGGGGAATTGCATGAAGGCAGTCAAAAGGTACATACTTCCAGTTATAAGATAAATAAGTACTATGGATGTAATGTACAGCATGATAAATCTAATTAACACGGCTGTGTGTCATATATGAAAATTGCTAAGAGAGTAAATCCTAAAAGTTCTCATTGCAAGGAAAATACTTTTTTCTATCTCTTTTATATCTACATATATGGGATGATGCATGTTCACTAAACTTACTGTGATTATCATTTCATGATTTATATGTCAATTTATTATGCTATACACTTAAACTTATACAATACTTGTATATCAATTATATCTCAAAAAAACTGGAAGGGAAAAAACCAAAACATTAACAAAATTAATAGACTGTTTAAGAGCAGTTTTGGGGTTATCAAAAATTTAAGCAGAAAGCACAGAGAGTTCCAATATACTACCCTACCCCCTCGCTGTGGTTTCCCCTATTAATAATATCTTGCATTAGTGTGGTACATTTGTTACAGTTGATGAACCAGTATTGATACATTATTGTTAACAAAAGTCTATGACCAGGATTTACTCTTTGTGTTGCATAGTTCTATGGGCTTTGCCAAACACATAAAGTCATGTATCCACCATTATAGCATCATACAGATTAGTTTCAAGGTCCTAAAATTCCCTGTGCTCCACCTATTCATCCCTCCTCTCCGCCCCCCAATCCCTGCAAACAAATGATCTTTTTTGTCTCTATAGTTTTGTTACTCATTTTTTCAGTGTTTACATTAATTCCAATTTTTAGCTTCTTGTATTAACCATTCTAAGTACAAGACTATTTCATTCTCCCTCATTTATATAATACTTATAATATTGACAATACTTCTATATCCATGAAAACTTGAAAGAATTATCACGAATGTGGAAATGCATGGTCTGCAAGCCTACCTAGGCTGCTCTCAAGCCTGACCTTGTTCTCCTCTTAGGTATTGTGGGTTTCTGCTTGAAAAGAAAGTAAATTTTCAGGATAAGGTTGGTAGAAGTAATGCAAGTCTATAAAATTGTCAAGCAATGAGACCCTAAAACCAAACTAAGTTGCTTCCATTTTAGAACAATGAAATAGTATCATCTTAATCCTTGGAATGCATTGAGATATCTACTCAATAAACCAGAGCTGTCCAGAATTTCAGCTCTGGTCTAGCACTTGAGGTTAACTATGAACAAGGTGAGATCATTTCCCCATTACCTTGCAGCACTTCAATGTTGATTCTGTCCACTTAGCTACTATTTTGATGGAAGTCAAAATATTCACTTTATAATTACCCTATGTTTCTAAATACTTGGCAAAAACTATTCTAAAAAAGATTTAAAAATTAAGTGAAAACTGTTTTTTTTTTTTTTTGTGGTAATTGGGCCTCTCACTGTTGTGGCCTCTCCCGTTGCGGAGCACAGGCTCCGGACACGCAGGCTCAGCGGCCATGGCTCACGGGCCCAGCCGCTCCGCGGCATGTGGGAACTTCCCGGACCGGGGCACGAACCCGTGTCCCCTGCATCGGCAGGCGTACTCTTAACCACTGCGCCACCAGGGAAGCCCAGGTGAAAACTGTTTTTAAGCATTATTGTGTTTTTCACTTCTATGGACCTCATGATGATACCAATAAGAATCTTTTCCACAGGCCGTTTAGGAATGAGGCTGAACACATTAAGCTCCACCTTCTTACCTGACTGCTATAAAAAGAACGGTAAGCTTACAGAAAATGTGTAATACAGAGTCCTGATTCTAATGCTTAGAAACGTACTTGGCCTAAGTCAGGGTTAATAGCACATAGTAAGTAATTCTATTCTAGAAGATAAATGAGCCAAGAAATATTCATAATACTCATAGACAGATATTTCTACTAATCATATTGTTAAATATTCTGAACAGCTTTTCCTGTAACCTAAACCATGGCTACAGTGATAACTTAAAAAGAGACAATAATAAATCAAGCCTGTATGCCACATCTTTCATACTGAAGGTTCCTAGCAATTGAGAATTCAATTATCTAAAGTTACTACTGAGTGAATCAAATCACATGGATTAAAAAAAAGGAGGTGGGGGGAGGGATAAAGTCTCAAATCTGATTTAAGTTCACTCTTTCCTTTGGGAATTAAAAAAAAGTCCCGTAAAATACCAAATTTAGAGGGGATAGTAAAAAGTGGAAGGAAAGAATGGAATGAAGCTAATCTTTGATCTCTATCCAAATTCCTCTTTCTTTTACCTACAGGGTTTATTTCCATTCACATGTTACCCATGTGATCTCTGGAGCCACAGATTGAGGCAGCTGAACTCTGCGTTATCCTTGCACAAAACGTTCAAGCGAAGTAAAGAAATAAAATTTCTACGAGGTCTAAGCTCTTTCTTCCCATCAAAGTAAGAAATTTAAGAACAACATTTTACTTCTACTAACCTGAGTTCTACTGTGTCCATTACTGCTGTACGTATATAAGAGGGATTAGAAAAGCTAAGTGTGGCTACCAATGTCAAGGTATTATTTTTCTGGACATGAGAAAAAGAAGATTCAGTGGTGTGTGCATGTGTGCGTGTATGTGTGTTTATTTGAGAGGTTTTGTAACATAATTTTAATGGGCATAATTACAAGTTTCATTTAATAGTTTTTACTTCCAGCTTCACAAAAGCACAGAAGTTCACCCTACTTGTCACAACAAACTGAACCCGTACAGCTGAAAAATTATAGCAGAGAGCATAGCGCCAGCAACGTTTTTCTCAAGGAGGTTCGAGTGTCTGGAGGGTGAGGGTTGATGGGAAAGAAGCGATCAAGTGAGAAAGTAAGTCTGTATAACACGGTGCATGTTGAGCTCAAGCAATTAGATATGAAATGGGGTGGAACTGGGTTCTTAAGGTCCACATATACCTTTTGTTTCTGAATTTTTTTTAGAGGGTGGGGTACTTAGGGAGGAGCCTGGTTGCCTGGGGCAGCAAGATGGGCAGTATCAGGTTAGTGACTGGAAATGATACATATTCAGTGAAAATCAGCCTCAGAAGTTGTCCCTACCATGTGCATTGACTGTGACAGAATACTCTAAGAAATATTTTTCAAAGTGAAAGTTGGCACCTTAAGCTCTTCTGAGAAAATCTTGTAGAATAAGGCATTAACAAAATACTATCACTACTACTTACTGTACTACTGCTACTGCCACTACACTAAAGAATACTCTATATAACCTGGTTTTTTCAAAAAGCATTAATTTAATTAAATCAGCGTTATTATAAGCATAAGAAGGAAGGTACACTGTAACAAATCTTTTTTTTTGTTTTTTGGTGACCGAACATACTGAACTGGTAACTACCAAGACTGAGACAGCACTGAGGAAGAGAATTGCAAGGGCATCTTCAGCTAGAAATCCTCTGATTCACTGGAAGCAAACTTAATTTTCTTGCTTCTGAAAAGAATATTAACTAAGAAGTAAATATGGTAGTGCTTCAAATGACCAATTTCACTGTGATTTCCCGAAATTCTATGAGGGTTCATTTCTGCTAAAGAAGTCATATCGTGTCAGCATTTTTATTAAGTTTGGAGAAATTGTTTGAAACGAAAAGTTGCTCTAGGAAGCCTCAAAGATTAGACTTTAGATATATATTTCATAACTAAGCCATTAGGACACAAAAGGATTCACCCTTCAAAATGGCATGTCTCATATGCTTCTCCCTAATGTTTCCCAAATAGTTCCCAGAATATTGGTAGTGTAAGGAAACAACCCTAACTTTATTTTAATGTCCATTTGAAAACAACTATTTTCAAAAGAAAAATTAACACATGTTCATTGTGGAAAATATGGAAATAGAAAAAAAAGGCAAATAAAATTATGTAATATATAACAAATATGATATATGTTGTTATACATTATATATTTTTTTAATAAATAATATTAATAAAAGAATTATAATTTATATAATTATAAATCCAGTCCTACCAACCAGAAATAGCCAATC
The DNA here is from genome assembly GCF_963924675.1 of Phocoena phocoena. Classification (NCBI taxonomy): domain Eukaryota; kingdom Metazoa; phylum Chordata; class Mammalia; order Artiodactyla; family Phocoenidae; genus Phocoena; species Phocoena phocoena. Next base: position 34,593,021 of record NC_089227.1, read on the forward strand.
CCACTTTTGTGGTATTTCGTGCTTATAGTTTTTGTGTATTTTTAAAATAAAACAGGATCATATTGTAATTTTTAAATTTACATTTACAAATACAAATATAGTGGAAAACATGTTTCATATACTCTGCAATATCATTTTAAAGGTATTAATATACCAACTAATTCTGTTTTTAGATATTAAATTATTACTAGTTTTCAGCTTTATATATAAGGTTGCAAATAATATCCTCCTGTATGCTTGAAGCACTTAACTGATTCTAGTGTTATTACGTATTATTATAGGATGAAAAGAGGCTTGCTTTTTTTTTACTGCTAACTTTTCTTTTTTACCAGAGTATGAGATAGAACATAAATAGTAAAGCACATGATGGCAAGATGGGAATGAAGGTCCTAAACTTTATAAACTTCATTCATGTGCGTTCAGCAATGCCTGTAGTGGATAACTGAAACATTCTTATAGAAGCTCAGAGAAATGAGATACTCTTAGAAAGTCTGTTTTTATTATGAAATTGAAAACATGTAGTGTATCAGAACTCTCTAGGGAGGTCAACACTGAGGGACTTCTGCTGTAGGTTGAAGAGGGACTTCTCAGAGTGTAGTTAACCATTGCTATTTTGCCATCCTATAAAAATCACACTCTAGAATCAGCAGCCAACCCCCAAGAAAGGTAGGTACCTGGGTCATGATTCACTTGATTAATAAAGAAATAGTGACACAAAATGACTGATTAGAAATCACTTCACTTCTACTTGTAAATCTCCTAACTTTTCTGATATCAGTCTCCCATTCACTACAAGTGCTTCTTCACTATTATTTCCTATGTCCGCCTGGGAAAGCTTCAGGTAAACAAAGCAAGAATGATAGAGGCAATCCCTCACCCCATGGTGCCATTTAGCAGAGGTAGTGGAGAGTCAGCAGCAGTGACAGTCTCTTTAGAAATATTGACACCTAATACATTACTGATTTATGTAATTTTTGTAACTCTTTCTGATATGGTAAAGAAGCCTCAATAACAGTTTTACTCATTTTTTAACAGGTTAGTTTCATTTGGTCCTAAAATATTTGTGAAGACTTCATTGCAAATTCAATATAGTAGGGATCAATGGAGTCAGACACTTTTGTCCCGTTTTCATTTGCAATTTAATTTTGCACATCCACTGGCAAAATTTCCGTAGTTATGTCCAGGAAAGATCAACTGAAGAATGAACATACGGTAAAGTGTAATTACAAAAATTGTAGTCATTTTCCTCTCTAAACCCCTTAGTCGTTAAGTTACCATGTTGTTCTTTAGGAAAATGCAGTCAAACTCAAGTTGAGAGAGAAGTTTGGGTAGCATGTGGCTGGCTCATGTATTGTGAGGCTCCCTAGCAGGACTTCAAAGCAGAAGCTGATTGTTGCAGATGGGAAGAATGGTCTCCACAGAAATACCTTTTTAAGAATTATGATGCTGTAATTCATATGGTAGGCACTTGTGATTCGTTCCTCATGATGTTGGGATCATTTAACTCACAAAACCATTGTCGCTACCATAAAATCCTTTCATCTGTAGCCAAAAAAGGTTTATTTCATGCAAATGAAAATTTTTCATTAAAGCATCACCTTAATAATGGGAAAGGTATATATATTTTCTGGTCATGTTTAAAATGTAAATTTATGAACATATTTTGAAGATTCATTTCACATTAAGATCTTTATTTATTTGATGCCCTAGGACTCTTTTAAAGTTCATTGAAACTGGAAATCAATTTTAGAAGAACTAAGGAGATTATTATCATTAAATCTTTCAGTTGGCTTATTCCAAGCAGGCCTATAAATATTGCATATGTTTTAAAGAAGGCACTTTCAAGTACAGTAAAAATCCTTTTACTGTTCCAGTCAGTGATGCTCCAGGAAGTAACTTTATATTCTCAGCACCTTTTGAAAACAAATGAATAGTTGGTTTGTATCCTAAACAGAATCTGAGACAAGAGAATACTTCAATGCCAGTATTTTGGAAAAATGAAATTTAAAAATATTTATCCTCAGGAATTCCTGAGAATAAAATGGCAAGAAAGGTTGACTGGCATTTTGACCATCCACCCTTCCATCTGTCTCTCCATCCATGATCCATCTATCTACAAATCTACAGTTTATTTACTAAATGCCTACTATGTGCCACAGTTTTATATATAAATCTTATACTTCAAATACATGAACCTCAGTTTTCTCACCCGTAAATACAACTACGGATTATTTATTCTACCTCACAGATTTGAAATAAGTATCTAATCATAAAAAGCCACCTCAATATATATATAAATGCTGTATGTTGAACAGAACCTGGCACATAGCAGGTATTCAGTTTTTATATTTTTGAATAAAAGAGTTCAACCATAGAACTTAAGACCTAGAAATGAATTTTAAGATTAAATACTCCAATCCTTTCGTTTTAAGGTTGAGGAAACTAAGACTCAGAAAGGTCAATTATCAAGGCAAATGGTTAACTACAGAGTTGGGGTGAGAACCCAAAGCATTTCCCACTATTCAGCCAACCTAATAGATATTAAGACTGCCCATTTTTTCAGACATGATTTCCAGTTCAAAAGGAACTTTAAAAAGAGTTCCTAGACACCAAATGGGTTTTACAAATCATTGCTTTGGTGTGTTAAGTGTAAATGATCCAGAAACATGTGAATTAAATTTCCCTTAAAATACACAAATATAAAACCAGTGAGGAGATAAAAATCCCTAGAAAATGCTTTTGGATATCATAGGACCACTCCTTCCCACCCCTCAACAAAATTGTTTTTGCCAAACCCCAACTGCAATTTGATTTGCCAATCACTAGCTTTTACTGCTGTTTTCAATAATGCTTTAAACACATGGGATCTATTCTCTCATCGATGCTCACGCAAAATTGGCCAAGTGGGATGGAACAAGAGCAGGACAGACTCATGCTAAGCAATGATGATCCCATTACAGTACTTTGCACTACTCAAATTCAACCAGTATTTACTGAGCACACACTCTAACAATAACTAGGGAAATACGTGGATGAATAAGATATAGTTCCTGCTTCCAGAGAAATTACATATAAGGGGCACATACACGGATAAATAAAATTTGACATAGAAAAAGATAATTGTTATAAAATAAACACATTTTTATAAAGCTTAATAGATGGAAGACACACATCTGTTTAGAAGAAACTCAGAAGATAATAGAGGACATATTCAAACGTTTGCAGTGTTATGCATTTGTATATCTTTGCCTCAGCTTCCCACTTCTGATACAGGAACAGTCATGTTGGTTAGTTTCAGTGAAATAATATATGTAAAATGCACCCACCCAGCACTTCACATCTAGGCAATATCAATAACTATTACTTCCTCACCAGCCCATCAGCCCTCTTCGTGATTCAAAAGCTCTCTTAGGTAAACAGTCAAAGTATTCTAAATGGTATCATTTTTTTCATTCATTTGGTTTTTCTACTAGTAAACTTAGTTGTAGAATTACTCAGTTATGCTCACATAGGACCATATATATTACAGTTCCAGACAGCAAAATGGGGAATGGAAAAATAAGTTGGGAGAACAGGAATACATATTTCCAGATAATCCTACTCTTTAAAATTTTTTCTAAAATATAAATTGCCAGAATTAAGACATTCAAATCTAGCACCTAGCTTGGTACATAGTAGATGCTCAGTACATGCTACTGAAAGAATGAATGAATATGGAATGAATGTATTCTAGTTAAGTTTACTTAATTCCATTTCAATTAGTATGGTAGGCAGAAATCTCAGAATGACCCCCAATAACTTTTGCTCTTGTATAATACAGTCTCCTCTGAGTGTGGATGAAATCTGTGCATATAATGTATACTCCTGTGGTACGGCAAAAAGATGTTTCAGTTGACTTTGAGTAAATCAAAGGGAGGATTTCAGGCACTGTCAGGGGGAAATGGAGGGGGCTGGCTAAGATAATCTAATCGCATGAGCCCTTCAATTTTTTTTTTTTAATTAAAAAAAAAAGTTTTTTGGCCATGCCACGCAGCATACAGGATCCTAGTTCCCAGATCAGGGATCAAACCCATGTCCCCTCCAGTGGAAGCGCAGAGTCTCAACCTCTGGACTGCCAGGGAAGTCCCGCATGAGCCCTTTAAAGCAGAGTTTTTCTCTAGTTGGTATTATAAGAAGAAGTTAGGGAGATTTGAAGCATGAGAAGGACTTGATGAACCACTGATGGTTTGAAAATGTAAGGGACAATGTGAGGAGAAATGTTGGTAGCTTCTAGCCAACAAGGAAATGGGGACCTCAGCTCTACAAATGCAAGGGACTAAATAAACTCAAAAGAGGATTGTTCCTTACAACCTCCAGCATAAGGAGTCAACCTGGCTGATATTTTGATATCAACCTTGTAAGACCAGAAGCAGAGAACCCAGTTCTTGTGACCTAACAGAACCGTGAGGTCATAAATGGATGGTGGGGCTTCCCCGGTGGAGCAGTGGTTAAGAATCCACCTGCCAATGCAGGGTACACCGGCTCGAGCCCTGGTCTGGGAAGACCCCACATGCCGCAGAGCAACTAAGTCCATGAGCCACAACTACTGAGCCTGTGCTCTAGAGCCCGCGAGCCACAACTACTGAAGCCTGTGTACCCAGAGCCCATGATCCGCAACAAGAGAAGCCACCGCAATGAGAAGCTCGTGCACCACAACAAAGAGTAGCCCCCGCTCACTGCAACTAGAGAAAGCCCGCAGGCAGCAATGAAGACCCAACACAGACACAAATAAATAAATAAATAATAATTTTTAAAAAGGATGGTGTTTTGAGTTAATAAATTTTCACATATCCCTGAATATGCTATAGGCGTAAGATAAATCGATAACAGAATAACAGTTCATGAGGTAAAAGTGAAAGTGTAGGGAAAGTTGGAATAGTAATGGTAACTACAACAATGAACAATTCTAAAATAGTTATCCTGTGCCAGGTGCTGGGGTTCATACAGATGTTTCATTCAGTCCTCACACCAACATTATGAGGTAGCTACAGACAGTATCCAACTTTCTAGAGGGGCAAACAAAGAGAAGTTGAGTAACTTTCCCAAGGGCACACAACTACAATATAGTAATGTCAGGACTCAGGCTTTAGACTCTGAGGCCTTAACCACTGACCCTACTGCCTGTTTAAAATAAGTGAGAAGAGCCCCAAATAATTTTTTAAAAAACCCACACACATAAAGCATGTTTACTTTTCACTTAGAATAAGATGAAGTAACCAATGCACGTCACCATGTGCCCAAAGGGTTCATCTGTCCTCGCTATTCTCCACCCATTTCCCCCAATAAGTGCCAATTGCCAGTATGCTGAGGAATAAGACACATACCTTGACAATGCCTGAACAAAGTGTCTGCTGGATCTGGAAGAAGTGGGTTGTTAGAAGAAAATAAGGTTATGATGCATTTTCAGTCATGATGAGATGCTTCAAATAGAGTCAGTGCTGCTAGCTTCTCTGTTACTCTGAACCAAAGCCAAAATCTGTGGGTCACTTTGTTTAAAAGATCAGGAGAATCCCAGTCCTGGATGAACCCGGGTTTATGTAAATTAGGTGACCTTTTCCAGGCAGAGAGATTTCGAGAACTGTGAACTCTTCTAAAGAACCAAGGGCTCTGTATGATCGCTGGCCACGTCAAATTGGACATTGCAAGCCTTTTCTAACTAACGCATCTTGTCTCAAGGAACTATGGGAGGGCTTATACAGCTGAAAGAGTGTACAAGTTAGGAGAAGACCCTGGGCCTGGAGATGGGCAAGCATCCCAGCAGAAAACTCTAGGCTCACTTTCAGAGAGCAGTGACCTCCCTACACCAGCCACCCAACCACTTGTCGTTGGCTTCTCACATTTTTCAGGATTAAATTCAAAGCCTTCAAGACATGGTCTCTCTCTCCAGCCCCATCTTCTGTCATGTCCCCACATTTACTCTTCCCTTGACGTAACTATTTATACAATTTGATGAACACAGCAACCAAACAATGCCCACAGTTCTGAGCTTCCACTGATGAAATGTCCTGTCCGCATCCAGCTAACTCCTACTCACCTTTTAAATTGAGTGTAAGCAACATCCTGAGCCCCGTGGGCAATGCAGAATTGTTCCTATGTGCTCCCTTCACACTGATTTCTCTCTATAGTCCTTAATTTGTGAGTTCACCCTACGAGGTTATAAACTGCTAGACAACAGGGACCACATCTTGCCTGGCTTTGTATATCCAATGCCTAGTACAGTGCTTGGCATTCTCAGTGTGTTAATTAAATGACTGATGTATAAATAGTAGAGAGACCTGAAGCTGACTTTATAGACCTGGATGAATGTGTGTTAACAGCTAAAGTGTATGTGGAACTTATTGCAGGGTAGGCTCTTTACAACTTATTTAATGTTCAGCACAGCTAACACACACACACACACACACACACACACACACACACAGGTATGAAAGAGGTATTACCATTATTCTCAATTTAGAGATTGGAAGTAAACACAGAGAGGTTAAAGCACATTGTCCAAGGTAAAACAGCAAAGGTAGGATTTAAACCTTCTGGCTCTGGAGTCCACACTCCTAAATTACAATACCCAACTTTCTGGATTCAGGGCCCATGGTGATACTGGAGAGCAATGTTTGAAGAAAAGTAAAGAAAAGAAAAGCCCTGAAAAATGTCATGCTCTTATAATATACCGACTACAGAATAACTATTTTCCTTTCTTAATGTTTTAAAAAATATACTGTGGCCAGTACACGTAAAAAATCTTTCTCAAAGATTGGCTGGGGGAGCAGCCAGGGGAAAAGTTTAGGTCCAAAGAAATACAAGAAGCCACAAAGAAAACTCAAGTCCCTGTCACAGACTGTTTCTTACACAGTTCTATGAAACTTGTAAGCAATTTCATTAATTCAGTTTTACAGAGTGAAAGTAGAATACAGGAACTGTGCTGGCCAATGAGGATATAGTTTTAAGCATAACAAAGACAGTCCCTTTCCTTACATCACTTAGGAACTAATGTTAGTGAGAGCTACCATCACCAGGTACCATGCTATGTGTTTGAAACACATTATCTCATTTAATCATCACAACTGCCCAAGTGGGAGAATGAGTTAAAAAGAAATTAGCTTGCCCAAGCAACACAGACAATGGCAAAGCTGTAATAAGGAAGTGGTTTGTTGATTCCAGCAGGTGTCCTTCAAACCTCTCAGCTGTGTTTGAATCCACATACTGAAGTACTAGTTCAAAGTATTAATGCTACAGTCACGGCACCACGGCACCAACTGTGCCTGAATAACACTCCTCAAAAGTTAATGACTGTTACCCATTCTTCTTAATCAAGCTTTAACTTACATTCATAAAAACTGATTTTCAGGAAAAAAAAATTCACTTTGATTTTCTGATATTATCACTTCGAAAAGAAATCTATTACTTGCCCCCCTGCTAAAACCCCTAACTTCTTTTTGAATTAACCCTTGGAACTAAGCTTGCTTTTCAACGTTGGTTATAGCATTAATTCATGATGGCACTCCCCAAATCCAGCTCAGATAATGATGGTCATGGCAATTCTTGTAGTGACCACTGCCAAAAAGTCTATCCACTATACGTGTCCTTGTGTTTACTTCATGACTAATTGCTTTTTTAAAAAATAAATTTATTTATTTGTTTATTGGCTGTGTTGGGTCTTCCTTGCTGTGCGCAGGCTTTTCTCTAGTTGTGGCAAGCGGGGGCTACGCTTCATTGCGGTGCGTGGGCTTCTCATTGAGGTGGCTTCTTTTGTTGCAGAGCACGGACTCTAGGCACACAGGCTTCAGTAGTTGCAGTACGCAGGCTCAATAGTTGTGGTGCATGGGCTTAGTTGCTCCATGGCATGGGGGATCTTCCCGGACCAGGGCTCGAACTCATGTCTCAATGGACATAAGTCTCATTGCCAAAAACATTTCCTTGGAATTCCATTTCCCAAATGACCCAGGTTTTTAAGTTCAAAAAAAAAAATACCTGATTTTCAAAGATAAGTTTCTACCCTGGGGGCAAAACTGATGATTTCTTATTTTTCTTGCCATAAAAGGAGGTTCAGGAAGCCTCTGAATTATAGGTTTCAAGCAACCATTTAATTTAGATTAAATTAGACAGCAATTGTATGTTAAATAAATATGAAATGGCTCTGAATGTATTTGTCAAAGATTAAGCATTCTGTAATACTTGGCTTCTATTACACATTTGTTATTGCTGATTTTTAAAATAAATCACCATTTAATTGAAATATTTAAAGAACATTTACAAAGGAAAGTATAGTATTTAGCAAAACCCATGAGAATCTAGTAAGACCAGTAAGGTAGCTCTTTAAAAAAATAGTAGCCTATTCTCCAACATTGTGGTAGAAAATCTGTAGTGCAATTGTGGCCAGAATCCTATACAATCTTTACAAATGCCATGATTCAACTTGCCAACGTGCCAACATGAAACCAAAAAGTGTTTATTTTAAATATTTATTATCAAAGTAGTTTTGGTCTGTTATAGGCTCTTCTCACCTGCCATTAAAAAAAAATCATTAACTGAATTACAGGTAGATGAAAATAGGAACTTCCTCACATATCCATCAGTATATGAGTATAACTATTGTTTTGGGGTGGCGGGGGGGAGGAATGAAATATTCCAAAGTACACTGCATCATGATTTTTATCCTGTACTTTTTTCCTGCTTTCCCGAGCTGGAGATGTGGAACATGAAAAAGGAGTCTTCCCTAGATCATGCTAGAGGTCTTGCATCTTAAGGCACAATGAAGCCCAATATCCAACTTACATAAGATACTCTAAAATGTGGCAAAAACAGAGTATTTCAGGGAGCGTGGTGGCTTTTTAGGTCAAATACTTCAAGGCACTTAAGAGACCTGAAAGATGACAAGACTGTAGCATTGAATGTTGACACAGTGAACTAAGCAGAGGCCAGTGTCAGAATGGGTAGATCAAAGGTAAAGAAGAGTTTTCAAGACTTTGGGGACTAGCTGGAGTCCAGCTACTCCAAAGTCTGGACTACATATCAGAATAAATGAAGGAGCATAATCTGCTGGTAATTCCAGAATCATTAGAACTGGGAGGTCATGGATGTCTTTCAATAAGAGTCTGTAATGAGGGACTTCCCTGGTGGTCCAGCGGTAAAGAATCTGCCTCACAATGCAGGGGATGCGGGTTCGATCTCTGGTTGGGGAACTAAGATCCCACGTGCCGCGGGGAGACTAAGCCCGCACGCCATAACTACTGAGCTCACCCACCTCAACTAGAGAGCCTGTGTGCCGCAAACTACAGAGCCCACAGGTCCTGGAGCTTGCACGCCACAACTAGAGAGAGAAAACCCACACGCCACAACTAGAGAGAAACCCGAGTGCGTCACAATGAAGAGCCTGTGCACCTCATCAAATACCTCGCAAGCTGCAACCAAGACCCGATGCAGCCAAATATAAATAAAATAAATAAATAATAAATTAAAAAAAAAAGAGTCTGTAATGAAATTAGGTAACCGATTTTCAAACTAAAGACCATTACAGATACACTAGGCTGGGAGTCAAGCTGGAATACACTTCAGATATGCACCTGTCTAGTCTATTGCTCCTCCCTTAAAGTGTCAGTACAGATTTACCAAAAATAGTTAAAATTGCAGAATCTGGATATTAACAGCCTGATCCACAACTGAAAAATGTGGGAATTTTATTAAGGTACGACCACTGGCATTCTCCTTATCCCAATCAAAAGCGTCATAGCTTCAAGAAAAAAAAGAACTGAGTGACCAAAATTACCTAACTAATAACAGATGACTAAATAAATTTAAAATGACTGTTAAAGGAATGTGCCTTTTATCATAACTATTATGTCTCAAAAGAGTTGTGTAACTCATCATAAAAACTTTCAACCTCAAATTCATTAAGGAAAAATGACTTCTCTTGAGAGATACCCAGATGTTCTCTGCCAGCTCCTTAAATCCACCCAAGACATCTGTTGAGTCTTACTGCCTAAGGAATGTTAGTTTCTAGAAAAGATTATCTAGTCTATCTTGTGAAACATCAGTGACAGAGCCAGTGTGGCACTACTGATTCTGAGTTTGGGTAACATTAATCAACAATAAAAATGAATGTTATCAGGTCTTCCCTGGTGGCGCAGTGGATAAGAATCTGCCTGCCACCACAGGGGATACAGGTTCCATCCCTGGTCCGGGAAGATCCCACATGCCGCAGAGCAACTAAGCCCATGAGCCACAATTACTGAGCCTGCGCTCTAGAGCCTGCGAGCCACAACTACTGAAGCCCACGTGTCTAGAGCCCGTGCTCTGCAACAAGAGAAGCCACCGCAATGAGAAGCCCACACACCGCAACGAAGAGTAGTCCCCGCTTCCCATAACTAGAGAAAAGCCTGCATGCAGCAACAAAGACCCAACACAGCCAAAAAAAAAAAAAAAATGTTACCAACTAAATTCGAATTCTGCTGGATAAAGCTAATTCCCATCTCTAGGTTTTAATTTCTCTATGGGTCAATTAAAGGGGTTGGATTAAGTATTTCTTAAAGTGAGGTTAACCTCTGGCTAATCTGAATCATGTAGGTGTTTATTAAAATGCAGATTCCTGAGGCTCATTCCCGAACAAGTTAAAATCCAAATCTCTGGGGTGAGACCCAGACTCTGCATTTAAATTTATTCATTTTTGACTGCGTTGGGCCTTCGTTGCTGTGTGTGGGCTTTCTCTAGTTGCAGCGAGCAGGAGCTACTCTTCATTGAGGTGAGCAGGCTTTTCATTGCAGTGTCTTCTCTTGTGGAGCAGGGGCTCTAGGCACATGGGCTTCAGTAGTTGTGGCACTCGGGCTCAGTAGTTGTGGCTCGTGGGCTCTAGAGCGCAGGCTCAGTAGCTGTGGCACATGGGCTTAGTTGCTCCGCGGCATGTGGGATCCTCCTGGACCAGGGATTGAACCCATGTCCCCTGCAATGGCAGGCAGATTCTTAACCACTGCACCACCAGGGAAGTGCCCCAGACTCTGCATTTAAAATAAGGCCCTTGAATTACGTTTCAGAGCCATGTGACTACAAGATCGCGAAGGGTCCTTCCAGCTCTACCATTTGGGTTGATCCTTTGATATTTGTAGTAGTCAACAATTTAAGCATACCAAGACACAAGCAAAATAGATCCAGTTTTATTTTGCTTATCAACAAGACAAACAGACATCGAAATAAAGATAACAGACTTCATTGTTACTCCAGGTTTGGGCTGTCATGAAATTGTATACAAAGTAGAATTTCAACCTGGTATTTCACCCTTTCCCTGCCCTGTGTTGCACCCCAGTCTCCCTTTTTTTTTTTTTTTTTTTTTTTTGCGGTACGCGGGCCTCTCACTGTTGTGGCCTCTCCCGTTGTGGAGCACAGGCTCCGGACGCGCAGGCTCAGCGGTCATGGCTCACAGGCTCAGCGGCCGTGGCTCACGGGCCTAGCCGTTCCGCGGCATGTGGGATCTTCCCGGAACGGGGCATGAACCCGTGTCCCCTGCATCGGCAGGCGGACTCTCAACCACTGCACCACCAGGGAAGCCCTAGAGAATGTCTCTTGAACAATACTGACTTTCCGTACCAACATTTTTTCTCCCCTGCTTTATAAAACGCTCTTCTCAACTGGCCTTACGCCATCATACTCTCAGGTGTCCCTCCTTCCTTTCCTGTTCCGAGTCTAGCTGCTGGCTCCTCTACCCGCTTCCTCCTGAGAAATGTGGGTACTCCCAGAGTTCTGCCCTCAGTACTCCACTCCTCCTCTGCAAACGCTGTCTATCAGTGAATCCTTTCACTGCTACATCATTTACATCCATAATCACTAAGTCAAAGACTGGAATCTCCATCTCTCCTTACCCTCCTTTTCTAGATTTAATTCTCATTCACAAATTGCCCAGTAGGGCATTTCTTTATACATCCACACTCGACTCTAACTGAACATGTCTAAATATTATCCATGATCCATCTTCCACAGCTTCTCCTCCTAAAATCCCCTTAACATCTGCCAATGACAATGCTCAAACTACCTGGTTTGGTAATCCAGGCCCCAATATGCCATACTGTCAAACGGACGATCCTAAAGATGCTTTCTTTCCGGAGACTGCTTTGGGTAAGAGCCACCAGTGACATCTCAGGCATGTTCTTTAATTTTCCTGGGTCTCCATTTCTTCTTCTGTGAATTCGGAGTAAATAATTCTTGAGATTATGGTGAATACATGGAAGGCTGCACACTTCTGCTTAAGCACAATGTGAGGACACAGCAAAGTGCAACAAATGGTTGCTGGAGAGAGCAAATGCGATGTGTTTACTTATGTCTTTCTTTCCATCTGCTTTCCCTTCTCCTCTTATTTATATTTAATTCATCATCCAAGAGCCAGCTCTGCTGCCCCCTGTCACTACTCTTAGAGAACTTTCCCTGATCACTATACATTTTCCCTGCAGAATTCACTTAACCAGGTACTGTCTTTTCTTGCATGTCTTTTTTATTTTCAATTTAATTGTGTAATTCTGAAGGAGTTGTTCAACATCCCAATTTTTGACCTGTCATCCAAACCAAAACAGTCGTATTTACTGAATCAATAAAAAGCCAGTGTTCCTCATTCTCATGTCCAAAGGGACATTGAGATTGAGCGGTGCCTATGCTTGGATCTGAGTTTTTAGTCCTGACTGACTGCAAACATTGTGACAGTCGAGCCAGGGAGATCAGTGCTTTGGCATTCTCTGTGCTTTTGCCCAAGGAATGTAGGAAGATTTCCTATTTGTGAACTTTGAAAGCATTTCAGCTCACCTTTACTGACTCGTTTCTCTCCACCACGTGTGCTTGCAGAACTTGAAATGTAACGTGAATACTGAAGTGGATCATCTCCTTCCTCTGGAGATGTGACTTAACATGAACAAAATGTGGACTCTACCCGAGCCATGCTCAGGAAAGCCTCTCAGGTCCGGAAATAAACATTCTGGGATACTCTGCAGGCCAGATGTGCAGACTGTGAGATGGCATGTGAGAGATGAGAGAAAGAACCCAAGCGCATTAAATCTAGCGTATTCCCAGGGTGGCTTGCTTTTCTTTGCAAAGATGTGGCGGGGAAGCCCTTTGCTCCTGGCTGCTGTATGCCCACATTTCCTGGCCGTTTGCTAATATCTATTAAAAGGTAGGTTTGAGAATAATGGTTCCGATAGGGAGGTAGAAAGCACCACCTAAACCCAAAATGTTTATGTGCCCCTTTCTCTCTAAAGCCCAAGAGCCACCTCATTAGACATATGATATAGAATTCACCAAAATTCGACACCAGTGTACTGTGTTATCTTGAGCAAATCATGTTGCCACTCTGAGATGCAGCATCTTCACTTTCTCATTTGTAAAGGAACTAAAACCTAGTTCCTTTACATCCATGATTCTTCCCGAGTGAAAGATTCATCTATGCCCCCATGCAGCAGAGCTCTCCAGGTCAAACTCTAATTACTCTCTTCGGAACTCCAAGAAATGGCTGCCAAATCTCTGGCTGCTGACTGACGTTTCATATCCACGCTAGTGCACTTTCAAACACAAACCATCCTGAGCCTGTCTTTGTTCTTTGGGATGTCTGTTTCCGTCATCCCAAGAAAATGTAAGAACAGTCAAACACAGGTGTTTGGGCATGGCCTAACAACTATGGTTCTTTGTCTTTTTTTTTTTTTTTTTTTTTTTGAGGAGGGAATCTGTTTTAACGTATAGAAAAAGTCACAAAGGCTGATCCCAAAGTCTTGACATCCCCTCTGGTTGTCTGAAAATTCTCTCTGAAGTCCATGAGAATGCTGCACTCCATGGACCCAGGCCCGTAATTGGCAAATGAGGAAATATCTGAGGGGACAGAATTTTAAAGTTAGCAAAGAAAAAAAACAAAAAACTCTTAGTACAGAAAAGGTGATTTTGTTGTTGTTGTTGTTGGAAAAAATGGGAGTTTAAACAGCACATTTATTTCCTTTTAATTTCTGGGCTGTCAGACATCAGCTCTGAAGCTCTGATTCGGAACACATGCAGAGTCCCTTTGAAGTTCTGGCTGCCTTTTTTTTTTTTTTTAACAATGGCAGAAAGATATAAAGAAATTAAACTGCAACATAATCATGAAACAGAACTTCGGGACTCCTGATTTACAAATTGTCATTCTTTCATTTTTTTATGGGCTCTGTTTTCAAAGCTTCATTGTGGCACATAGTTTTTTGTAATTTTTTTCCCTTTAAGCTCGATCTTCAGTTATTCTTTTCTCCTCCAAGATGAAGCACTCTACTTTTATTTTAATCAACTAAAAAATAGTTCATTGTGGTTTTCTGAAGACAAGAAAGGAACTGGAAAATCCAGAGTAATACATTAAATGGAAACTTTTTGATAAAAGCCATAGCAATATAGGGTTTAGCTCTTAAAGTACCCAATTCTCTTGGCAGAAAGACAAAAATGTACCTTAAATTTTCAGGCAGTCTAGAGAAAATGTCCACTTCGTTTTCATGCTCTAATTGCAAAAGATCATTACTAAAGGTTTCAAGGATTCTTAATAAAAACTGCATTTCAAATTTTGTCTGGTAGATGCCAAATTTGAAAACAAACACACACATACACACACACACACACTCACATACACATAAACACACACCACACACAAACTGATTTAATGTTGTCATTCAGAGGTCATACCTATTTACCTGAACAAGGTGCACATGAATTGTGTAATCCAACAGCCCCTTTAAAATCTACATGCAAATATGAATAGGCTAAAAGATTCTTAGTCGCCCCCGTCATTTTCCTCCTTCTATATTTTTTCTGTAGATCTTGTATTGGTTTTATCATATAAAGTACTGTAATATTTATAACCTTTCTTAATACTGCTATACCTTATTCTACCTCTTTCCATTGTTAGAGTGAAATTTCTCCTGCAGGGTTTCTTCTCTGCTATATTTTTAATGGTCAAAACTTCAAAAACGATGATTTCATCCAAAGTACTGACCTTCAGTGACTACTCATCATCTTTTATGTCAAGTTCCAACTCCACAGAGCAAAGTAATGTGGGAAGTTGGAAGAACTATCCCCATCACTGGTCAGCTTATACTCACTTCTGAGAACTGGTGGCTAAATTTTCAGAGACTCTGCAAGCACAGCCATTATTAAATATTATATAAGCTTACAATTTAAAACATATTAAAAACAAAGGTATTAAATACTCAAAACTCATCATTTCCTAATTTTTCAGCACAGTTGCTACTGTATATGCTCCTGGGGTTATTTATATCTATTGTATTCCTCTGGTGGAAATACTATGTAACGGTTTGCTACTGCATATCTCTTCTTAACTTGTGTTAGTGACTTCACTTTGGTAGCTGAAATTGGCCACGTGCAAGTATTACACCACAGGCCTGTTTGTCTGTTTTAGAGAGCTACCTTTCAAACATTTACCTGCACCACTAATTGACCTCTGTACCTAAATTATTCAAAATACCTAATTTACAACTTACAATGATCACTTTATATTTTATCTTGGGTAAATTCAAGTAAGAATTGGAAGCTGGAATTTATTTTTGTCAGTCTTCCTTTTGCGGGGAGCATGGAAGGGGAGAATGAGAATACGTGTAATTATTTCTACTATTTCCACTTGCCTGCAGCCTGAAACTCCTCAAACCTCCTTAACTGCGTGCTATTTTTCAATCTCTTCACTGTTTTTCAACATACTGACTTTCTTTTTACGTTCCCAGCTTCCAGGGTTTTAACTTCTTTTCTGCCTAGAATAAAATTGCATTTTCATATCTACTGAACCACCTCTCAAGGCTTTAATGAAAATTTACATACTCTGTGATGTCAACAGTAATTAGGAAGGTTGGTATAAGATTCCTCTTATTTTCTGGCACAGGATCAGGCACACGTGGTCCAAATGAAACAGAAAGAAAACTGTACATAATTTCTTTTTTTAAAAGGAGAGGGGAGTAAAGTGTCTATTGCTATGTCATTACCTTAGAATCCTGGACTGTTAAGTGTCTGGAAGGGGGGTACCAAGTATGTCAAGTAGCCTAATCCCTTAAGTATTAAATAATCATCAGATGGGCTGCCAAACTTCCTCTCATTCTACTTTGACAGCAGCCTCCATCTACAAATGAAAAACATTTCTCTGTCAAGTAGTTTAAATTCTATTATTCTGATATGAATGACTGTCTTGAATACAAACAGATTTTAGACAGAAAATTAAGATCTCTTTCTCCAGAAGGGATGTGGAAGAGATTTGGATAAGAACTGGAGAAAGTTTGACCATGGAAATTAGCCATGTGTTGAAAAGACTGCATTATTTATATATACTTACATAGCCTTTGGTCTAGTTCTCAAGAATGCTAGATTCCCCTCAATGCCCAAAAGACAAACAAAATTTCTAAGCAGAGAAAATTTCAGTTGTATGTGCTACAACTAAATAGAACTTTTTCACTGAAAATTCCTCTTTAGGTAGTTTTCTAATATTTAAGACTAGTATTATTTGTAGTACAGGGATGAGAACATCAGTATAAACATACCACCTAAGCTCTTGTGTAACATCATTTTTAGAGAGCATGAGCACATCCTTAGTGAAACTGAAATACCTAAATCTCAGGCCTGCCTAGGTTCAGCACAAATCTGTCTTTTCCCAAATTCTAGCAAGGAGATTATTCTAATTTTTTAGAATCATTACAATTAATGACACATACAAGTTTTTTTTGTTTGGTTTTTTTTTTGCGGTATGCGGGCCTCTCACTGTTGTGGCCTCTCCCGTTGCGGAGCACAGGCTCCGGATGCGCAGGCTCAGCAGCCATGGCTCACGGGCCTAGCCGCTCTGCGGCACGTGGCATCTTCCCGGATCGGGACACGAACCCGTGTCCTCTGCATCGGCAGGCAGACTCTCAACCACTGCGCCACCAGGGAAGCCCACAAGTTTTTTATAATTAAAAATTAGACCAATATTTCTCAGCCTCCACACTACTGATATTTTGGATCAGATAATGCTTTGTTGTAGGGAACCGTCCTGTGCCTTACAGGATGTTTAGCAACATCCCTGGGCTCTACCCACTAGATGCTAGTAGCACCATCTAGTTGTGTCAGCTGCAATGTTTCCAGACATTGCCAAATATCCTCTGGAGTACAAAATCACCTCTGGTTGAGAATCATTGAATTAGACTGATTTCCAGTGAAAATGTTAACTTGACACATAACACACTTTTAGAGGTTTCTTACCTACTGATGAAGAAGAAAACCGCATAATAATAATAATACTTTCACCCACTTTTAAGATACTTTCGTAGTTTTTAAAAAGCTTTAAAACATTATCTCATTTAATTCTCATAACCTAAACATGTGGGGTTTTACGACAATCTTCATAGATGAGGAAACAAAACAGAAAAAGAAATACCTTCCCCAAGATCACTCAGCTATGGTGCTAGATGCAAATATATTCTAACGTTCATATCTATATAGTCAATGAAAAATTACCAAGCACTGACTATATAAAAACAGTGTAACTGGTGTGGCTCTTAGCTTTTATATTACGCTTACTTCTAGAATATTAATCTTCTAAAAAACATACATACATTTGTGAGGTGCCAACAATTCCATGCAACATTTACAAACGGGCCCCATATGAGGATATTTTCCTGCCATATGTTAAGAGACAGTGTAAGAAAGTATGTCTTTTCCTTTAGAATAAAATAAACTATCATGGAAAATATTGTAAAAATATCTAAAAGATATTAGATACGTATACTACATATGAAAAGTAAAATATACTATGACTATGGCATACATTATAGGTACAAATTTGATCAGAACCAATTCTATGGAAGTCACCTTTAACCTTGATTTTCAAGGTTATGCTGTATCTGGATGATGCTGAAAATGACCTTAAATACTTACACCTATTCTCAGGATATCACTATTCTACCAATAGTCATTACACTACCAAGAGTAGAGTAAACTCTAAATGCCTCATATACCATGCATGTTGCCCTTTGGTGCATTTTGTTTTCTTTCCAGGATTATCTGGTTTCACATCACTGGGTTGCATGACAGAGGATCACTGGTCTACTCTTCTCCAAGGAATAAACTAGCTATGGCTCCAAAGATCTATGGCCTTTCTCATAAGGATGGACCACAATGACATCATTGCTGGATTCTACTTTGCTCTTCAAGGTTGCAGTATGACCCACCTGTAATCAAATTTGGCTGTCAAACAATAGGACACCACAACATTTGTGGGGAATTCTTACACTAGCAGCATGACTCAACTTGGAATAACATGAGTGATGTACTCTTGATATGCATCACAGCATCTTACGATGTGTCCCTCTTTAAAAATCTTTTTAGACAAAACTTCATCACCTGCAAATTAACTAATTTAAAATTCCTATTATTCCTCACCTAGTGACAAACGTTTTTAATAGACAGTTAATCTGTGAATTGTCTATTTTAACTGGGAAACATTTAACAAATCAGAGTGTTCTAGTGATTTGTGGGAGAACCTCCTTCCTTCTCTACCTTTTCCATCTGCCGAATAGAACTACATCCTGCAGGATGGATTCTATACCCTTGGGATCATTTGGTTTTTTTATTGGAGCTTGTTTTTATAGCATCTGCCTGCAGTTTCTAAGTCTTTGGATGCACATGGAGTTGGTTTCTTCTTTCACGTGAGGATGATCCTGATGTGAAGATGAAAGAGAGATCTTTCTTTCATCCCACATTCTCTCATTCCCCAGGTTTACACCTAAACTCTCCCATCTCTAAGGCAAGAGTTCTGGTATTCACTGATCCCAATGAGAGCTTTCCAGAGCTTAAAACCTTTAAGACATCTGTGAAACTATAAATATCCCACTAACCTCACCAGAACAAACCTAGATACTTCATAATCTTGAGGAGAGAAATGGGCTTCCCAAATTCTATGGAAAGGAGCTCTGAATACATCTTATCTATCTTATAAGAGTCAAGGTATTCTTAGTGTACATTTACCTACTCTAAGATGCTGTATTCGATTCCCAAGTGCTTGCAGGCCAATAAGAGACAAACGGCAAGGTCGTGGACTACAACAACAAAAGATAAGGGGATGAACAAGAGAAGAGATGCCAACAGTATCATGAGCAGTTAACAAGAGCAAGTTCTTCCAGCTGGGAAATAAGGAGGCTCTTCAAGGAGGTGAGGACATTTCTGCTGAAGCTCAAGGATCGGATGATTTGGCCAAAGTGGGAGGAAGGGTAGAGAATCCACTGAGCACGTTACAGAGAAAGGAAAGGCTGAGGATTTGAGGTCGTTCTGCTAAACAAAAAGGAGAACTTTATGTACAAGAGGGCAAACATCACAGTAAGGCGAGTCTATGACAACCCATAGAGTCTCTGGAATGTCATTTCTTCATAAAACCTGTCCTATTCCTGACCATCTTGACTTGAAGTGATCTTCCGAAAGCCTAGAGCACTTATTTTTGTCGCTCACTTATCCCACAAAAACCATAAATTCATAGAATTTTAGCTCTGGAATAAATGCAAATATATATGATAAAACAACCGGAGTTAGTAAGGTTTAGTTATCCTGTCTACTATTAGTTTAAATTTTCTTGCAGATGTATATGGAAAAACAATCTATTAAGATGTTAATTAGTGCCTTTTCTTCCTTTTGGGAAAATGACAGTATTTTCTTTCCAGCACCTGCTCCCCCATCTCCCACCCCTGCCCCATACACACACACATACACGCTGCCCACTTCTATTCACAGAGAAATCCCAGGCCTTTGGGTTCTGAGTGCTAGTTCTTTGGTTTTCAGAGGCTATTGATGGCTTTTATGGTTCAGAGGAAATGAGAAGCTGCCAGATACCAGAAGACAATCTCCGCCAGATTTTTGTTTGGAAGTCCAGCCTTACAAGATGATTTAATATAGATCATCATGAGAGGGAGGGAATTAGGGATTGGAGCCTGAGTTGAAAGGAGAGAAACTGGCCCAATTCCAGGCGTGGTTTCTTAGAGATGAAAGGGAGAATCCTGAACCTAAGGTAGCCATTGTGTCACTCTGTCATATCGCCTGATTTTATTTTTCATTTAGCACTTAATGCTACTAATACCCTCCACGTTTAACTTTTTGTTTGCTAATTGACTCCCACACCCTCACCACTCCCAGGAAGTTAAGTTCCATGAGGACAGTGAATTTATCTTTCTCATTCTCACCACTGCATCCTCAGGAAGCAGATGGCATCTCAAAGGGTGTGAGAACAGAGTTTAAAACAAAGGGACGGGGATCCCCTGGTGGAGCAGTGGTTGAGAGTCCGCCTGCCGATGCAGGGGACACGGGTTCGTGCCCTAGTCCAGGAAGATCCCATGTGCCGTGGAGCGGCTACGCCCATGAGCCATGGCCGCTGAGCCTGCGCCGTCCGGAGCCTGTGCTCCGCAGCGGGAGAGGCCACAACAGTGAGAGGCCCGCGTACCGCAAAAAAAACCCAAAAAACAAAAACAAAGGGACGTTTTACTGAGGCTAGAGTGATACTTGCACGAGTGGAAAGCCACTGCAACGTTCAGGGCTGGGGGGCAAGGAGACAGAGTGAGACAATCTGGAGCTGTGGGGAAAAGGCCCCCTGAGAGAAGCTGTGATCTGAGGCAGAAGAACGTTGCGCCTGCCCAAGGCCGGGTGGGTAGGAGGAGCTGTCAGGGAATAGACACTCCACTCTCTCTCTCCTCTTGCCGTCTGAGCTCCTGCCAGTACCGGCATGGGCTCCATGCATCTGGCATCAAGGGATCCTGAGGCTGCAGACTGTAAAGGTTGATCTCCGTGGGCACAGAGCAGGTTGGAGATGTGAAGTAGGGAGCAAACAGAGAATAATGCATGCATTTAAAATTCCCTAAATGAGGGACTTCCCTGGTGGTGCAGTGGTTAAGAATCTGCCTGCCAGTGCAGAGCACACGGGTTCAAGCCCTGGTCCGGGAAGATCCCACATGCCATGGAGCAACTAAGCCCGTGCACCACGACTACTGAGCCTGTGCTTTAGAGCCTGTGAGCCACAACTACTGAGCCTGCGTGCCACAACTACCGAAGCCCGTGGGCCTAGAGCCCGTGCTCCACAACAAGAGAAGCCAACGCAATGATAAGCTCGCGCACCACAACAAAGAAGAGCCCCCACTCGCCACAACTAGAGAAAGCCCGCGTGCAGCAACAAAGACCCAACACAGCCAAAAATAAACAAATTAATTAATTTAAAAAATAAAATAAAATAAAATTCCCTAAATGAAAGACTAGGTTCTTGAAATGATAGGGAATTTTATCTTCCCTTGACAGTTTTTCTGGAAGTGGCAGGAGTGCTGATGGGGCAGCATATGCATATTGACAGCAACAGAACACTCCAAGAGCTTGTGAAATTCGGAGCCACAGGACAACAAAAAACATCCCTGTGCCCTAGCTTGGCATGGAGTGAGTGAAAATACATGCCTTCAAATGGATCACATCAGCCTGGACAGTGGACAACAGCAACTGTGATGGACTGAAGGCTACAGCCCCCTGTGAAACTCCTTAACTACAGAAGCCCCCTTTACCCTCTCACTCAGGTCTCAGCATGACTTTGGGGATGGTTAGGGGGATCCCCAATGACCTTTGTTGAGGATCTAGCAAGTGGGAAGCCCAAAGCCAGATCAAATTTGATTCAGAACAATAAATCAGCACAATATTTTATGAATCCAAGGGTGTACAGCAAATTCATCCCTGCTATATACTGCTTATTCTTTCAAATAGACATTAATCTCCATGAGGAGATTATGGGCTGAACTGTGTCCCCCATCAAATTCATATGTTGAAGTCCCAATCCCAGTACCTCAAAATGTAACCATTTTTGGAGATAATATCCTTAATAGGTGATTAAGTTGAAATGATGCCATTAGGTGGGGCCTTAATCTAATATGAATGGTGTCCTTATAAGAAAGAGAAACCAAGCCAAGGAGAGAGGCTCATTCTCCTTTTGTAATATATTGGGAGTGTGAAGAACAGTGTGTCTTTCATAATTATCTTCTACTTATATGGTAGGCACATGTGAAGTAGAAAACAAACCTGACCATTTCAGTCAAGTTCTACTTCTTACTAAATTAGATAATAACTTTTATCTATTTTTAAAAAATAGGGAAAATAATATTTTTTATTCAAGGAATTTTTTTTGTTTTAATTGGTAGGATTCTTTTCTTCATCTTCTTTTTTTCCTGAAGTATAGTTGATTTACAAATTATTCAAGGTATTTTAAAGCTTGTACGTGTTCCAATTGTTGGGTGTTTTTGGAAAGACAGGAATCATGCTTATTGTAATTATGAGTATTTCAGTCTCGGACATTCAGCAGAATCTCTGTTCGCAGTCACAGCCAGCATTATACTGATTCTAGATCCTTTGCCAGTTGTGTAAAGGTCATGTGGAGGTGAGCAGAATATGAGGTATCTGGCTCCAATTCCACTTGAAACATTAAAGTGACTCCAGATTGATAAAATAGAGGAACAGCGTGCTGGACTACAAAGATTGCAAACCAGAGCGAGTCAACCGGTACATTCTTGACTAATGGTGACTGACAATGAAAGGGAGAAGAGACCTTAGGAATGAATAAAAGCTCCATTTTAGTTTAAGGTGTAGTTAAGACGTACGAGAGTATTTCGTAGAAAGATGACTGAAGACATGAGAGTGAACGGCTGGCAAGGACAAGAAAACAACGCTTCCTGCCAGGATATGAAAAGTCACCCTTTTCATGGTCAAATACTGGCACTCAGTGAGATAGGGATAAAAAAGGAAATTAAGAAAGTTAAAGACAGAAACTCTATGCCTATCTTCAGAAAGTGCAAGAGAGGAAATTCTACTGGAGGTCTGTTTGTAAGACTGGCAAGAGGAAGACCATGGAGTAAAGAAGTTAAGAAAGATGAAAATGGATTAAAGCTTGAGAGGAACATTATCGATTTAGTAATTCTGGTCTAACTTACCACTGCTTAGGCCCTATGCAAGTGTTTTACATGGACTATGAGTATAGTGTTATTTCTGTTTAATAAATGAGGAAACTGAAGTTTAGAGAGGTTAACAACCAGCCTAAAGTGACGTAGCTTACACAAGGCTGTCAGGACACAAATCCAGGTTTGCCTAGTTTCACAGACCTTGCTGTAATCAACCCCCAGGCTGAAAGTCCATCAATTCTCAAAGTGTTCCCTTTCTCCTACCGTGATCAACAAACTTATTCTCTGGCCTAAACATGTAAAATTGTTTGCAAATAGCTCATGCAAGCAAACTGCCGAATATATTTGTTCCTTTCCCCCTGAATAACTCTGTATCATGCTTTATTATATGACCTTTCCTACAAGCAGGGGTTATCTGTGCACAACTTGTTTTGTTCATCCCTTGCACAATACCACAGGTAAATAAGTGCCCTCACCGTAGATGATTATTCTCGCTAGAGAACACTCCAAGGAACGAGATCAGTGAGACTCCTGAATTGAGAACGCTAACACATTTAGGGTAGAGAAGTGTTTCACTTACAGTGTGAAATTTCTTTCTCCCAACCTTTCCTATTCCTCGGGTACTAAAATCGAGTGTTTTTCTTTTGTTATGTGCTAATTTGATTACTCAGCAAAATTATTACATTCTAGGAAATCCAACAAGATGTCTAACTGAGGTAAGTATATTTTTATTTATTTCAACGATGTAATTTATTCAATAAATATCTTCCCCTGCCCTTGTTTCAGCTGCTCACAGGCAATTCTATTAGGAGTGAAATATTATTAGAGGGGGTTCTCAAAAAGTGCTTTATCTTCATTATATTGAAAATTCTATTCCAAACGGATCTTTGGGGAAATCTTTTTTACTGACATACTTTCTTTCATAGTTTTGTTTCAAACATGAGGAGCTTTTCCTGCCAAAGCCTCATTTTTCTCCTTCTTTTTGGCTAAAAGCTGTTTTCTGGAGACTGTTCCTATCCCCCATCCCTTGGTGGCTCTCCCCATGATGACTCTCCACAAGACACATTAGAGCGCTTTGCCCTAATCCATATTTTACTAAATAGCCCCAGGAGTGAGAAGGACCTCCACGAGGATTTGATTAAACAAATTCTTAAAGCTAATAAAACGTTTTCAAGTTGTAAGAGAAAGCAGCATAGTGCACATGCCCAAGGAGAGCAGATGTCTCACTTTTCAGTCATCCTTAAGGAATATGGTTTGGGATGGAGTCTATTCTCTGAGATCAGTTCCAGAGGCTTCCGCCTGAAGGGGCAGTCTCTCATGAAGGTAGCCTTATTGAACAGCGCAACACAGTTGTGACTTAAGCTATTTCTACACTTTTCAGAGCAATTTTATGTTTTTATTGAAAAGGTAGAAGAAAATAAATAGGTAAGAGCAGGCAAAGCTTCTGATTAAGCGGAGTCTGACGTAAAATCATGTGACTTACCCCTGGGAGAAATGGAAAAGAAAGCTACTTGTTAAATACAATAGATCAGAAATGTATACATGCAGGTCTGAGGATGAAAAAGATTAGATTAAGCATATTAGACTGATACATGGAGCCTATTTTTATAATTAAATAAGCTTGGTTATGAAAACAATCCTATTGAATGTTCAGGAAATGGTTAAAATGAACCAAGTTGGTTGAAACATAGGTAATGGTCATATTTATATATGCTAAAATACCTATATTATCCAGTGGGGAGAAGTCTAGCAACTAAGTGGTTAATTTGGTCCCTATCCATAGTCACAGAGATTTATTTAAGGGGAAAGGAAAATCCTGTATAGGCATAGGATTCTCCCAGCTGACTGATAATAACAAACAGGCTCACTAGAAACAAATGGTTCTAAAATCTCCACTATAATATGTGTTCAATAGACATAGTTTAAATATCAAGTCTAGCTTTTCTTTTTCCTAATGTCAGCAATGCAGACAAATAACAGGCCTTTAGAGAAGAATTTTTAAACTTTGAGATATTTTAATTCTGCCCCAGCAGAGAAACAAAGAACCACAGAAAAAAAAAAAAAAAAACAAAGAACCACAGGAAAAAAAAAAAAAAACAAAGAACCACAGAAACAAAGCACACACACACACACATATGTAATAATGAGCGTCTGATCTGTTGCAGTATGGGAGCCCTGGGAATAAAACATCTTGTTGAGAATCACTGTAGTATTTTATTAGACAATCATGATTAATGTCACAGAATTTAAGCAATCTTTGAAAAGAAGTCAAAATGTGCCACAAAAATTCACTTGATTGTGCCAGTGGGAATATTTCCTAACATAGTCCCAAACTTCAAAAATAGTATAAAGCATGCAAATGGAGAAAGGGGCAGGGTCCACCCATTTCTTCCCAAGTATATTTAATTTATTTAACAGAAAAATGGTGGGAAAACTGTGACTCTCATTAGCATGAGAAAGGAGCATCCAGTGGTATCTATACACTGGGCTGTTTGCATTTTGTTTTTCCCAGGGCAAGGGAGGTATTTGAATTTCTTATTGCTTTATGTCACCAGTCTGTAACCCAGACTGTAACTTTAAGATGTTATCTCCTGGCTGCTCAGATAAACAGCCCATTATGTTTTTATGGTGGGCAGTTCCGAATCCTCAGGGGATTAGAAGATATTGGCTGGAGTTTGTGGTTTCCTGCTAGATTATCAAGGGGTCCATGGGATCTTGTTCAGACTATATCTTTAAGCAAACACCTCTCTCATAATGGTGTCTCACGCTGCCTTCTTGGCCATGGACTTCAAAAGCTGATTGCAGGGAGGGCCAAGAAGGCAATAACCCCTAATATAACAGAACCAGCCTAGAAGGGACAGACAGGGCAAAGGTAAGGCGTCTCTGAGGTTGGCATTTGTGTGTTTAGCCACATGGGGTGAATAGGGGCCATCTGTTCTTGAATCAGCTAACTCATCGTTTTCACACCATCCCAGGATCAAGTACATTTCATGGCTACAGCTGTCACCAATAAGAGCTTTCCCAATCCTAATGATACATATTTTACATAGTTTATTTACCTTAATGCTCTAAATAATGATAGTATGTATAGACGTAAGAGAGAGAGAGAGAGAGAGAGAGAGAGAGAGAGAGAGAGTGTGTGTGTGTGTGTGTGTGTGTGTGTGTGTGTGTGTTGGGGGATTTGAGTTGTTCTTTGTAGATTTAAAAGACTATCACAATTAAAACAAAACTCAAGTATGTATTCATAAAACTCATACAGCCTTTTGGCAAGGGAAACACCCTGGAACGCTGTGCTGCTGGAATTCTTTGCTTTCTTTTGAGTGTATTGTGTGAATTTTTTTTTTTTTTAATTAGAGAAACTCCCTGTTTGAGATCTATATGCAAAGAAATCCCTCCTCTGTCATCTTTCAAGTAGTTATGTATGCTATGAACATTTCAAAGAATGCTTCATTTCAGAAAACACACGAAACAGTCTCAATTTTAGAGATCTGGAAATGAGAAACAGAAACTTGAAATTTTTGTTAATATTTCAAACTCAATATAAAATTGTTTATTACATGGGTGTGTAGCCTATTAAATATTAAATGTGATTAATGTGGATATGTGTCTTTATCCACACAACTTTGTAAGTGACAAATTACACTGAATAATTCAAGGCTTATACAATGATTTTAAATATTTTTAACCCATTGTATTCATATTCATTATTTTGTAAGTTAAGTTAGCCACTGCATCTTCTAAAGGATATATTAAAATGCTACCAATTTTAAGTTTGGACCAAAACAATTAAAATTTGTATCTTCCAGGGCCTATAAAACTATGATTTATTTAATCAATACAAGTCAGTTGAAATTTGCTACTAGTGGATGACAGTCTCCCTTTAGTAATATATTTAACACAACTAGCCTATGCTGTCAGATTCTTCACGAATCTCAGTAAAGATAACAAAAAAGAAGAAATCAGGCTCATATTCAGGTATAGAAGAGTGAGTTACTTTCAGGATAAGTGATGCCAGTGGTAACACCAGGACTTTGAGTGAACTCAATCATACTGGTTGCTGTTTACCAGAGTTCAGTTCAAATCTAAACACAACAAAGAAAGTGCCCTCTATTGATAGGACAATGAATTAGAATTTTGATTCTGAGAAAGAACAGTCTAGATAGCTCATCCAAAAGTTATGTTTTCAATCAGCGAAACCATAGCAAATACATCCTAAGATTAAAACATGATTTCTCATTAATAACAGTTTGCTTGGTGGAGATTCCAAAACCTAAGTCCATACTTTGGAAACTTTCCCCATGCAATAACTTTCTAACTCAGCAATCTTTATACTTTTTGGTAGCATAATCTTAACAGAATTTTAAAAACTCTATACTCTCTTGTGTATTTTAAGAGCATGTCTAATATTTTTAAGAGCTAGTAATTTTTAAAGGATGCATTTTCAACATATTGTATAAGCAGTTCAAAAATATTTCTTCAAAATATTAGACCTCTTGATCCAGCTTATTCAATGTATGGAAAATGTCCACCATACAACAGAATTGGCAATACCAGTCCTATTTGTCACACCAATTAACTAAATCAGAGTCACTTTTTCTTTTCCAGGAAAAAGTATTATTCCCTTTTTCAATTCAAATATTGTATAAGTGAATTCCAACACAGGTAGAATGATGACAGATGGATGGACGAATGGATAAATAGATAAGATAGGTAGGTACATACATACATATGTACATACATACACATATATAGAGAGGCACAGAGTCTTTTTGTGAGTTTGTAACCTAAATAAAATAAGATACTGTTTCCCTCAATATTGCTTACCAAAACTCACTTTGTTTTGTGATCACAAAAAAAATCCCTCAGAGATAATGCATTTTCTTAATCATTCTTGTTCACATACTCCAAACATTATCTACAGGAGGTCACTCATTATTTTCATGAAAATATTAGAATTTTTTTTCATTTATGTGAAGTTTCCTTAGCTGTCTGCCATTTGGCCAAGTACCACTCAACATTTCATGCCATACTTAAGTTACCTTGTCAGCAAGATCTTTCTTTCCTCAAACAGGTAAACTGATCAACTACTTCATCTGTTTTCCCATAGGTTATTCTAAGTATTTATTTACATCTATATTACCATAAATGTATACATATCTCTCTTAATATGGTTACTTATTGTATTTAAAGATTTACTAAATGGTTTTAAATGAAACAAAAGAATCAACAAATGATTCAGTAGTTAAGAAATAGTTCCCTGGTGGAGTGGTGGATAAGACTGTGCTCCCAATGCAGGAGGCCCAGGTTTGATCCCTGGTCAGGGAACTAGATCCCACATGCATGCCACAAGTAAGAGTTCACATGCCACAACTAAGGAGCTGGTGAGCCACAACTAAGGAGCCTGCCTGCTGCAACTAAGAAGCCCGCCTGCCGCAACTAAGGAGCCGGTGAGCCACAACTAAGGAGCCCGCCTGCCACAACTAAGACCCGGTGCAACCAAATAAATAAATAAAATATTTTTTAAAAAAAAGTAGTAGCTCCACCAAGAAATGTCTGAAACAGTGCTTCGTAAGGACAGTAGTCACGTCTAAGTTCATGCTCCAGAAGAGGTGATTTCTCTAAATGTGTAAAATATGCTTTGCTGATTTCTACACATACAAAAATTTACATGGTATTATCATTCTTCTTTATTCCTAAAGAGATTAATTCAGAGGAGACATTTCAAGAATGACAGTAAAAAGCAATCTAGGAAGACCATACGTGGACATGGTCTTTTAATATTTAGCTTTAGATCCATGCCATTGTGCACTGGTGGCAAAGACTTATTAGCTGGAATGGGGGGGACAATGTTTTCTTAAAAAAAATTTTTTTTAAAGGATATCTGAGTGGGGAAAAAAAACATTTGTCTTATCGTTTCTAAAATTTAATTATATCCATTTAACATATGTAACAAATTGCAAATACAATTTTAAATGGAAAATAATTCAAAAAATATTATACAGAGAATTATAGCCCATTATTCATCCTTTTTGGTTGCTCAATCAAGCAGCTTAACCAGACCTTCTCCAGTAGAATATGGTCAAATTGTACGTGACCTACAACTTTGATCATTTGATATTCTGCAGGTGAAGGTAGCAGAAGCCCTCACACAGCATCCTTTAAACAATTTGTGGTAAACTGTAACACTGGATTTTAGGAGTCATGTGATATTATCTATTCTCTTATAGATATATCCTAAGAAAACAAACAGAAAATGTGTAAAGTCCCAGAGTTTTGATAAACCATGAATTCTCCCAAGTCTGAACACTGTTTAGGTTTCAGAAATTACTCAATAAGTGATCAGTTAAGAAATATTATTAATTTCTCTCCAAATGGCAGCCAAGTTTCAATAGACGTCTAACATATAACAGGACTTATATTTTCATATTTATTTATCACCCTGTTATAAATATGTAGAAAAATATCACTAAAGCCATTTCTGAAAATTTCAGTCAGACCAGATTTTGTTCAGCCAGCATTCTTTTCCATGATTTAAATTTTAAAAATAGGAAATGTTAATGAAAACAAGCTTTGAGACATTCAACAAAGTCACAGGTCATGATTTTATACTAGAAAAATATTAGCATCTGAATTTTGTGCATTGAATGAACATATGTTGCTAAATCTTTTAGAATGTCACTGAATGTAGAGGTAGTTTAAATCACTTTATTTTTCTTTGTTCACGTTTATGGTCTCAGGAACTGAGAATGAATTTCTTCATTGGACACATTAGAGCTTAATTTACCTACCTTCATCGTTTCTCAATAGACATCCTGTGTACTGAAAATTTCAGTAATAGAATTTGCACTTTGAATGTACTGGGTCAGAATTGGTAACTGTGAAGCAATGTTCTTTCTTCTCTAACAAGCCACAGGTCCTCAGGAGTGGTATGTGACCCGTTTTCACCATCACTAACAAAAAGTCATTTTACACAAAAGGAAAAACCTTTATAACTAAAAATAAAATCTTGTGACGCATTGTGAAAATTATTTGGTCTGACATTGGGTTTTATTATGCTTTGTGTTATTCGTGAGGAACAAAGAAGATCATGCTCAAGATTGAAAAAGAAAACACTTAAGGAGGTCTGGGCAGTTTTAACAGCATGAGTGAAATACAACACCAAACAGGATGTCTCTATTCCCTTTGAACTTGAGGCATCCCATGGACCCTAAGCTACTGAATTCTCTGGTTAGTTATGTGGTGCCAGACATTCAGTGGCACTTAATGAAGATAAGTTTCTACCTTGTACTTTTCAAGGTAATGGTGGATGAATCCTGCCTGACCAAATTGAGTGTTTTATCAAAGTCTTTGTGAAGTTGGAGAAAATGTACACATTTTTCTTAGGTCTTAAAGCAATTGTCCACTTTCTATTTTTCTTCACTGACTGCCAACAAATCTTCAAATCAATAGGCAGAAATATGTCCACATTTACGTCTCAAGAATAAATGTATTTGCTTGTTCATTTATTTTATTTATTTTAAGATTTTTTTTTAATGTGGACCATTTTTTTTAAGTCTTTATTGAATTTGTTACAATATTTCTTCTGCTTTCTGTTTTGGTTTTCTGCCCACAAGGCATGTGTGATCTCAGCTCCCCAAACAGGGATTGAACCCACACCCGCTGCATTGGAGAGTGAAGTCTTTAACCACTGGACCACCAGGAAAGTCCCTGTTCATTTATTTTAAAACGTAAATAAGACGCTAATGGAAAATAAAATTAAAATTTAAGCATCAACTGACTGTATCTCATTATATTTTCCTTCTTTTATAAATAACACTTAGAACTTCCTACATATTAGGAAAAGTGTCTTCTTGATTTTTCCCTTTTGCATTAATGAAAGAGGTACCTGTTCTTTTTTGAGGTTTCCTTGATTACACAAATAGATCCATAGTTTCTTTATAGTTGTACAGTCAAGGAGTACAGAATCCACACTAGGACACTGCCATTCCTCTCTTTTAGAAATTTACTCATAAAGAAAGTAGCTAAGAATAATTAAATTATGCTTATAATTACTCAGCTTGTATTTGAAGTTTCTGTTCTGAAAACTCTTGGAAATTGAGTGGAACAAGAAGCTTATTCTGATCAAATGCAAACCCCAACATTGCACTGTCTTGCTTCACAACAGAACAGGCCAGAGATCCATCTGATGCTACCTAAGGGGAACATGCCACCCTATTATTTTTGATTTTTAAATGTAAGCATCAACTGACTATATCTTATCAAAATTTTCTTCTTTCATAAAGAGATTAACACTCTAATTTAGACAAAGTGTGCATTGAACTAATAAAAATTTAAAGTAACTCTCTACGTGAACTGATCTTTAGAACAGGATTTAGTGAAATCACTCATGATCATGCCTGGATCCTCTTATTCAGCAATAATTAGAACCCTTCCATAATATCAGTTCTAAGCACTCTCGTCTCTTATCATCACTGCCTATCTTTTCAGTTTACTCCTACTACTACAGCAACTGCAATAATTTTGAGATCGGCAATTCATTGATCCTATCCACTTTTCATTCCTCTTATACTCATTTCCCTCCTTTAACTGGTTTAGAATTCATAGTACATAAGATAGTCACTGCCTTGCCTCTTTCACTCTAATTCAGCCTTGGTTAAACTCTATTGCTCAACAGGGCTGGTGAAAATGACACAGCTTATGCTGAACTGTCTCACTTTGAAGCAATGCCCATGAAAATTATGTGGGCCCTCAAAGTTGCTCTGTGTCACCTTCTGCTAGTAGATACCTTTTTACTCTCCTAGCTACTTATGTCATTATCTTCTCTTCAGTTTTCAAACCCCCAAAATTTCCTCCCTGATGACCTTGGTTCCTATTTCACTGAGGAAGAAGTCAATCAGAAGCACACTTCATCAATCTCCTACCACTACGTTCAAGCACCTGCCAACATCTGGACCCATGTGCTCTGCTTTTCCTACTGTTACCATGGACAAGCTGTCCATGTATCTAAGATCTCATTCCCTTCTTAAATTCAAGGAAATTTCCCCAGAAATTAATTCTTTCCTCTCTCTATAACAGTATCAATTTTTCACCTTGTACTAGATCATCCCCAGCATCACATAAATATACTGTTATTTTACTAATATTATGTTTTTAAATGCTCATTTATTTCCTCTCTCCACCTACTGCTCCATTATTCTGATCCCCTTTAGAGCAAAATTCCTCAAAAGATGAGGAAGCTATACATGCAGGCTTCAATCTCTCTCCTCCAATTCTTTTGTCTAATAAGGATTTAACTCATCAAACCCCTTAGTGACAAGGTCAGCAGTGTCCTCCCTGTTACTGAGCTTAGTGACCCGTCAACAACATTTCACAGGGCTGATAATGCTTTCCCCTTTGAACCACTTGCTGCAGTTGGGTTCCAGGACACTAGCTAGTGAAAATCAACCAATCCTCACCTGGCTCCTCCTAACGACTCTGATGTTATAATGCTGGAGCATTCTAGGTCTCAGTCTTTACATATCTTCTCTACCTACCTATACTTGCCCCCTAGGTGATCTCATCTGGGCTCATGGCTTTAAATACCATGTACATGCTGATAACAACTACATTTATATCTTTAGTTCTGACTTCTACCCTGAACTCAAAGCACATACATCCAACTGCCTTGTAGACAGCTCCACTCAGATGTCTAGGAAACTTTTACAAATCTGTGTGCAGAGCTGAACACCTGATCATCAGCTCAAACCTGCTTCCATGACCTTTCCCATTTCAGTTACCATCAATTCCTTTCTATCTGGTGTCCACACCCAAGACCTTGGAGCTATGCTTCCCCCGCTACCCTCATCCCCTCTGTTAGTCCAGAGCCAGTCTGTCAGCAAGTCCCGTTCACTTACCTTTAAAATAAATCAGAGCATAACCACTCATCACTTCGACCTTCCTCTCCCTTGATCACGCTACCTCAGTGCCCCTTGCTTCTTCGCTCTTTGAGCGCTCCAATGGACCTCTGCCTCGGGGCCTTTGCCCTGTCTATTCACAGGACTAGAATGCTCTCACAGTTTGCCTCCTCATTACCTTTGGGTTTTCATGCAAACATCATTTATGAGCAAGGCCATCTCTGACCATCCTTTTCAAAATCGCAAGTCTCACTTCTCCCAGCGTAACCTGATCCTTCCCGACTTTAATTCTATTAATAGCACATCAACTCCTAATGTACTGTATGTTTACTTATTTATTTGGTTCAGTCTTTAGTAAATGCTCTATGAAAGAACTTTCCACGATGATGCAAATGCTCTATATCAGTGCTGTCCAGTGTGGCAGCAGCCAGCTACGTGTGGCTACTGAGCACTTAAAATATATAGTTTAATTAATTTAAATTAAAATTATCACATGTGGCCACTGGGTACCCTTTTAGACAGCACAGCTTGGATATATAAGCTACATGAGCTCAGGGAGTTCTGATTTTTTTAGACTGATGTAACCCCAGGACATAGTCAATGCCCAACATATATCTGTTGAATGAACTAAGCAATTTTTCCATTCTGGTTTCATTTTCCTGATTAAACAATGATGCAGGCCATGGTATTTGGTTGATGAAGGGAGCACAGGTTACATGGTTTAGCTCCCGCTCACCCTGCAGCCCTTTGTGCAAATCCTGAACTGTGCAACAACAGGTGGTCATCCTGAATGACTTGGTTTTGCAGATAAACACCAGTTGTTTAGAGTCTGTAGCTTTCCCTCTGCTTTCTGACACAGCTATCACCAAAAATGTGAAAAGAACAGCAAGGACACAGTGAGAGAGCCCTAAATATGCCTGTCTCTGTCTACTGTCACTGCCTTGATGAAAAAGATACTTAGGGTTCCTTTTTTTCCTTCAATGTTTTTACCTACTTGAAACCCTCTGTAGGTTCTAAACACTCAGGTGAGAGAAGAGCCTCAACTCTTGAGTTGGAAAATGGCCAAATATGAGAAGAATTAAGTAACAGGCTGGGAGAAAAAAAATAAAAGATCAGACATAAATTTAATCTTCTTAAACTCAATAGTAATTATCCTTAGAATGTAAATTTCATCTCTCTACCAAGAAGGAAGCTCCATCAATCTTACGTGTGGAAAATTTAACATCATTATATGTCTGGGACAAAATCAAATACACTTTCCCTAGCCCTCTGAACTTGTTTCTGTGCAAAAAATCTCCTTTTCCCACTTTGTATTGCTCCTTTACTTATCTTTTACTAAAGCATCATGAGAGAATAGATACACAGGGACCCAGGTTTACCTCTTTCTGTCCTAGCAGGGAAGGGCCCAAGTCCTTCATGTTGGAGAGTTTTATGCTTTCAACACCCAAAATCACTTTCCAGGAGAGAAAGGAAAAGAATAGGAAAATGAGAGGGGGAGTGGGGGAGGGAGAGGGAGAGGGGAGAGGGGGAGAGGGGGAGAGAGGGGGGGAGAGGGAGAGAGAGAGAGAGAGAGAGAGACAGAGAGAGAGAGAGAGAGAGAGAGAGATGTAGCCAAAGGGGTGAACTTAATAAACTTGGATCCCTATGTTGATGCAAGTCCTAAGCATGTCCTGGCCCTGCCTCTCCTTGTTTTCAAGGTCAATTTCTGATATAAACATATACAGAAGAATACATTTGACCAGCTCTGAAGCTAGACCACCTGTGAATCCTGACTGTAGCTCTTTTACAAATCTGGCATTTCTTATCTTTTTTATGCTTTAGTGTCCTCATCTATAAAATGGGGATCATACCAATATTGCTTATCTTGCAGTGTTTTTATAAAGATTAAAAAAGTAAATGTAATGTGCTTACTATAGACTGAAAGTGCTTATTAAATGCTTGCAGCTCTTGTTATTCTAGACAGAGAACTTTAAAGCATTTAAAGTATTTGGTTGGTCCAAATACTTCATTTTACAGGTGAGGACTGGAAACATCAACTCTTTTTTTTTTTGCGGTATGCGGGCCTCTCACTGTTGTGGCCTTTCCTGTTGCAGAACTCAAGCTCTGGATGCGCAGGCTCAGCGGCCACGGCTCACGGACCCAGCCGGTCCGCGGCATGTGGGATCTTCCCGGACCGGGGCACGAACCCGTGTCCCTTGCATCGGCAGCCGGACTCTCAACCACTGCACCACCAGGGAAGCCCTCCTGGAAACATCAATTCTTTAAACAGATATTTAGTGTCTGAATAAGGATGAGAACATAGGTCGCCTAACTTCCTAGTTGGTGTACTTTCCAATATACTACTCTAATATTCACTGTGTCCCCTTATTCCTTTCCCTCTTTTTCTTGATTGTTACATGGAAGTAAAAGGAGTCATCAGACTCCTTAGGAAAATTGGAGGTGGAAATGGTGGCTTTGGTTGAAAACAAAAAGTTACTTAACATTGTGCTCTTCACATTTTTCCTTCTCTGATGTGGGAGTCATCAAAATCAAAGCAGACCAGTGGAAAGTCTCTGCCTCCTAACCCCAGAGAGAACAGATCCATTCACAGATCTGCCAGGCTGCTATAGCACCAATGCCTCTGTTCTACATGGAAGGTGGCTCTAGGGTTGCCTCTAGATGGATAGATGAGGCAGGCCTACTGGAAAGAGTGAGCAGATGGCTCTTGAACAACCTTGGGCTATTCTCTGGCCAGGCACTTATCAGTTATTAAGGCTGGTACTCAACGATTTACAGAACCTGCAGTGGTGTCTTTTCCCAATTGCTGAGATCCCATTTTGCACCCTAGTGCCAAACAGTCCCCCTGAGACTACCGAGTAAAACAACAGGAACAGTCCCAATAACCAGCACAGTGCTTAACAAAATGCAGCTCTTAAAGTAGATGACCTTCCAGGAACCGACCCAAGTAGCCTGACACTCCTCTGTGTTCTTTAGGCCCTTCACGAGCCTCTCAGTTACTGAAATTAGCTACATGTAATAAACGTTTCCCTCTGCTGGCTACTTGGAAAATAAAGTGATTTTAGGAGCTCTTATGTGTGCCTTATTTAGATGATTACCCTGAAACAGGAAGGAAATATTGTGCATAAGGACAGTGCTGTGGGGAGAAGTCTTTGAAAGAAATAAAAACACCTGAGGAAACTGTTTATATCCAAAAAACTGCAAATAAATGAACAGAGCTGGCAACACATTTTGAATTTGAGATAAGTGATTGTAAATGAGATGACTGGATTTTATACAGTGCTCAAATATGTGCTATGAAACCCAGATCAGACAGACTTGCCGAAATACCTACACTGTTACAGTTAAGTAATGGCTGGCCAAATAAATTAAATCTTGAGTGCACCGCTAAATTAAGCCCGGTCTCTCTAGGCTTACCTTTGTCTTTTCATCTCGACCTCTATCTATGCTATTATCTTTCTATCTTCTGTCTTACTTTAAAATATATATCATAGTACTATCAAAGATAAATTTCCATAGTATTGTTCAAAAATAAATATTTTCTCTTATACTGTAGTAAATTTCCTTACTTTATATAAAGAAAACCTGCTTCTGAAAAGATAATCAGTCACAATGGATGTGGTATAATCACAATCATCACTAGAAATGTTCCCTCAGTTTTTTTTTAATTAAAAAATTTTTTTTTAATTTTTTAAATTTTATTTTATTTTTTTATACAGCAGGTTCTTCTCTTTTTTTTAACATCTTTATTGGAGTATAATTGCTTTACAATGGTGTGTTGGTTTCTGCTTTATAACAAAGTGAATCAGTTATACGTATACATATGTTCCCATATCTCTTCCCTCTTGTGTCTCCCTCCCTCCCACCCTCCCTATCCCACCCCTCTAGGTGGTCACAAAGCACAGAGCTGATCTCCCTGTGCTATGCGGCTGCTTCCCACTAGCTATCTATTTTACGTTTTGTACTGTATATATGTCCATGCCACTCTCTCACTTTCTCACAGCTTACCCTGCCCCCTCCCCGTGTCCTCAATTCCATTCTCTAGTAGGTCTGTGTCTTTATTCCCATCTTACCCCTCGGTTCTTCATGACATTTTTTTTTTTTTTTTTCTTAGATTCCATATATATGTGTTAGCATACGGTATTTGTTTTTCCCTTTCTGACTTACTTCACTCTGTATGACAGACTCTAGGTCCATCCACCTCACTACAAATAACTCAATTTCATTTCTTTTTATGGCTGAGTAATATTCCATTGTATATATGTGCCACATCTTCTTTATCCATTCATCTGATGATGGACACTTAGGTTGCTTCCATCTCCTGGCTATTGTAAATAGAGCTGCAATGAACATTTTGGTACATGACTCTTTTTGAATTATGGTTTTCTCCGGGTATATGCCCAGTAGTGGGATTGCTGGGTCGTATGGTAGTTTTATTTGAAGTTTTTTAAGGAACCTCCATACGGTTCTCCGTAGTGGCTGTATCAATTTACAATCCCACCAGCAGTGCAAGAGTGTTCCCTTTTCTCCACACCGTCTCCAGCATTTATTGTTTCTAGATTTTCTGATGATGGCCATTCTGACCAGTGTGAGATGATATCTCATTGTAGTTTTGATTTGCATTTCTCTAATGATTAATGATGTTGAGCATTCTTTCATGTGTTTGTTGGCAATCTGTATATCTTTGGAGAAATGTCAGTTTAGGTCTTCTGCCCATTTTTGGATTGGGATGTTTGTTTTTGTTGTTATTGAGTTGCATGAGCTCCTTGTAAATTTTGGAGATTAATCCCTTGTCAGTTGCTTCATTTGCAAATATTTTCTCCCATTCTGAGAGTTGTCTTTTGGTCTTGTTTATGGTTTCCTTTGCTGTGCAAAAGCTTTTAAGGTTCATTAGGTCCCATTTGTTTATTTTTGGTTTTATTTCCATTTCTCTAGGAGGTGGGTCAAAAAGGATCTTGCTGTGATTTATGTCATAGAGTGTTCTGCCTATATTTTCCTCTAAGAGTTTGATAGTTTCTGGCCTTACATTTAGGTCTTTAATCCATTTTGAGCTTATTTTTGTGTATGGTGTTAGGGAGTATTCTAATCTCATACTTTTACATGTAGCTGTCCAGTTTTCCCAGCACCACTTATTGAAGAGTCTATCTTTTCTCCACTGTATATTCTTGCCTCCTTTATCAAAGATAAGGTGACCATATGTGCGTGGGTTTGTCTCTGGGCTTTCTATCCTGTTCCATTGATCTATATTTCTGTTTTTGTGCCAGTACCATACTCTCTTGATTACTGTAGCTTTGTAGTATTGTCTCAAGTCTGGGAGCCTGATTCCTCCAGCTCTGTTTTTCTTTCTCAAGTTTGCTTTGGCTATTCAGGGTTTTTTGCGTTTCCATACAAATTGTGCAACTTTTTCTTCTAGTTATGTGAAAAATACCATTGGTAGTTTGATAGGGATTGCATTGAATCTGTAGATTGCTTTGGGTAGTAGAGTCTTTTTTACAATGTTGATTCTTCCAATACAAGAACATGGTATATCTCTCCAACTATTTGTATCATCTTTAATTTCTTTCATCAGTGTCTTATAATTTTCTGCATACAGCTTTTTTGTCTCCTTAGGTAGGTTTATTCCTAGATATTTTATTCTTTTTGCTGCCATGGTAAGTGGAAGTGCTTTCTTAATTTCACTTTCAGATTTTTCATCAATAATGTATAGGAATGCCAGAGATTTCTGTGCATTAATTTTGTATCCTTCTACTTTACCAAATTCATTGATTAACTCTAGTAATTTTCTGGTAGCATCTTTGGGATTCTCTATGTATAGTATCATGTCATCTGCAAACAGTGACAGCTTTACTTCTTCTTTGCAGATTTGGATTCCTTTTATTTCTTTTTCTTCTCTAATTGCTGTGGCTAAAACTTCCAAAACTATGTTGATTAAGAGTGGTGAGAGTGGACATCCTTGTCTTGTTCCTGATCTTAGTGGAAATGGTTTCAGTTTTTCACTATTGAGGACGATGCTGGCTGTGCGTTTGTCATACATGGCCTTTATTATGTTGAGGAAAGTTCCCTCTATGCCTACTTTCTGCAGGGTTTTTATCATAAATGGGTGTTGAATTTTGTCAAAAGCTTTCTCTGCATCTACTGAAACGAACATATGGTTTTTCTCCTTCAGTTTGTTAATATGGTGTATCACATTGATTGATTTGTGTATACTGAAGAATCCTGTATTCGTGGAATAAACCCCACTTGATCATGGTGTATGATCCTTTTAATGTATTGCTGGATTCTCTTTGCTCTTATTTTGTTGAGGATTTTTGCATCTGTATTCATCATTGATGTTGGTCTTTAATTTTCTTTTTTTGTAGTATCTTTGTCTGGTTTTGGTATCGGGGTGATGGTGGCCTCGTAGAATGAGTTTGGGAGTGTTCCTCCCTCTGCTATATTTTGGAAGAGTTTGAGAAGGATGAGTGTTAGCTCTTCTCTAAATGTTTGATAGAATTCACCTGTGAAGACATCTGGTCCTGTACCTTTGTTTGCTGGAAGATTGTTTTTTTTTTTTTTTTTTTGCGATACGCGGGCTTCTCACTGCTGTGGCCTCTCCCGTTGTGGAGCACAGGCTCCGGACGCGCAGGCTCAGCGGCCATGGCTCACGGGCCCAGCCGCTGCCGCGGCATGTGGGATCTTCCCGGACCGGGACACGAACCCATGTCCCCTGCATCGGAAGGCGGACTCCCAACCACTGCGCCACCAGGGAAGCCCTGTTTGCTGGAAGATTTTTAATCACAGTTTCAATTTCAGTGCTTGTGATTGGTCTGTTCATATTTTCTGTTTCATCCTGGTTCAGTCGTGGAAGGTTAGATCTTTCTAAGAATTTATCCATTTCTTCCAGGTTGTCCATTTCATTGGCATAGAATTGCTTGTAGTAGTCTCTTAGGATGCTTTGTATTTCTGCCGTGTCTGCTGTAACTTCTCCTTTTTCATTTCTAATTTTACTGATTTGACTCCTCTCCCTCATTTTCTTGATGAATCTGGCTAATGGTTTATCAATTTTGTTTATCTTCTCAAAGAACCAGCTTTTAGTTTTATTGATCTTTGCTATTGTTTTCTTTGTTTCTATTGTATTTATTTCTGCTCTGATCTTTATGATTTCTTTCCTCTGGTAACTTCGGGTTTTGTTTCTTCTTCTTTCTCTAGTTCCTTTATCTGTAAGGTTAGATTGTTTATTTGAGATTCTTCTTGCTTCTTCAGGTAGGCTTGTATTGCAATAAACTTCCCTCTTAAAACTACTTTTGCTGCATCCCATAGGTTTTGGATCATCGGGTTTTCATTGTCATTTGTCTCTAGGTATGTTTTGATTTCCTGTTTGATTTTTTTCAGTGATCTCTTGGTTATTTAGTAATGTATTGTTTAGCCTCCATGTGTTTGTATTTTTTACATTTTTTCCCCGTAATTGATTTCTAATCTCAGAGCACTGTAGTCAGAAAAGATGCTTCATATGGTTTCAGTTTTCTTAAATTTACTGAGGCTTGATTTGTGACCCAAGATGTGATCTATCCTGGAGAATGTTCTGTGTACACTTGAAAAGAAAGTGTAATCTGCTGTTTTTGGCTGGAATGTCCTATAAATATGAATTAAATCTATCTGGTCTATTGGGTCATTTAAAGCTTGTGTGTCCTTATTAATTTTCTGTTTGGATGTCCATTGGTATAAGTGAGGTGCTAAGGTCCCCCACTATTATTGTATTACTGTCAATTTCCTCTTTTATACCTGGTAGCAGTTGCCTTAGGTATTGAGGTGCTCCAATGTTGGGTGCATATATATTTATAATTGTTATATCTTCTTCTTGGATTGATTCCCTGATCATTATGTAGTGCCCTTCCTGGTCTCTTGTAACGTTCTTTATTTTAAAGTCTATTTTATCTGATATGAGTATTGCTACTCCAGCTGTCTTTTGATTTCCATTTGCATGGAATATCTTTTTCCATCCCCTCACTTTCAGTCTGGATGTGTC
This sequence comes from Phocoena phocoena, assembly GCF_963924675.1. NCBI lineage: Eukaryota > Metazoa > Chordata > Mammalia > Artiodactyla > Phocoenidae > Phocoena > Phocoena phocoena. The sequence goes on from NC_089227.1 coordinate 34,633,865, forward strand.
CCTAGGTCTGAAGTGGGTCTCTTCAGACCTATATATGGGTCTCATTTTTGTATCCATTCAGCAAGCCTGTGTCTTCTGGTCGGAGCAGTTAATCCAGTCACGTTTAAGGTAATTATCGATATGTATGTGCCTGTGACCATTTTCTTAATTGTTTTGGGTTTGTTTTTGTAGGTCCTTTTCTTCTCTTGTGTTTCCCACTTAGAAAAGTTCCTTTAGCATTTGTTGTAGTGCTGGTTTGGTGGTGCTGAATTCTCTTAGCTTTTGCTTGTCTGTAAACCTTTTGATTTCTCCATCCAATCTGAATGAGATCCTTGCCGGGTAGAGTAATCTTGGTTTTAGGTTCTTCCCTTTCTTCACTTTAAGTCTATCATGCCACTCCCTTCTGGCTTGTAGAGTTTCTGCTGAGAAATCAGCTGTTTATCTTATGGGAGTTCCCTTGTATGTTATTTGTCGTTTTTCCCTTGCTGCTTTCTATAATTTTTCTTTGTCTTTAACTTTTGCCAGTTTGATTACTATGTTCCTTGGTGTGTTTCTCCTTGGGTTTATCCTGTATGGGCCTCTCTGTGCTTCCTGGACTTGGGTGGCTATTTCCTTTCCCATATTAGGGAAGTTTTCAACTATAATATCTTCAAATATTTTCTCGGGTCCTTTCTCTCTTCTCCTTCTGGGACCCCTATAATGCGAATGTTGGTGTGCTTAATGTTTTCCCAGAGATCTCTTAGGCTGTCTTCATTTCTCTTCATTCTTTTTTCTTTATTCTGTTCCGCAGCAGTGAATTCCACCATTGTGTCTTCCAGGCCACTTATCTGTTCTTCTGCCCCAGTTATTCGGCTATTGATTCCTTCTAGTGCATTTTTCATTTCAGTTATTGTATTTTTCATCTCTGTTTGTTCTTTAATTCTTGTAGGTCTTTGTTAAACATTTCTTGCATCTTCTTGATCTTTTCCTCCATTGTTTTTCTGAGGTCCTTGATCATCTTCACTATCATTATTCTGAATTATTTTTCTGGAAGGTTGCCTATCTCCACTTCATTTAATTATTTTTCTGGGGTTTTATCTTGTTCCTTCATCCGGTACATAGCCCTCTGCCTTTTCATCTTGTCAATCTTTCTATGAATGTGTTTTTTGTTCCACAGGCTGCAGGACTGTAGTTCTTCTTGCTTCTGCTGCCTGCCCTCTGGTGGATGAGGCTATCTAAGAGGCTTGTGCAAGTTTCCTGATGGGAAGGACTGGTGGTGGAAACAGCTGGCTGTTGCTCTGGTGGGCAGAGCTCAGGAAAACTTTAATCTGCTTGTCTGCTGATGGGTGGGGCTGTGTTCCCTCCCTGTTGGTTTTTGGCCTGAGGCGACCCAACACTGGAGCCTACCCAGGCCCTTTAGTGGGGCTAATAGCGGACTCTGGGAGGGCTCACGCCACGGAGTACTTCCCAGAACTTCTGCTGCCAGTGTTCTTATCCTCACGGTGAGCCACAGCCACTGCCGCCCCCCCACCCCATGCAGGAGACCCTGCAACACTAGCAGGTAGGTCTGATTCAGTCTCCTATGGGGTCACTGATCCTTCCCCGGGGTCCTGATGCACACACTACTTTGTGTGTACCCTCCAAGAGTTGAGTCTCTGTTTCCCCCAGTCCTGTAGAAGTCCTGCAATCAAGTCCCGCTAGCCTTCAAAGTCTGATTCTCTAGGAATTCCTCCTCCCGTTGCCAGACTCCCAGGTTTGGTAGCCTGACGTGGGCCTCAGTACCTTCACTCCAGTGGGTGGACTTTTGTGGTATAAGTGTTCTCCAGTTTGTGAATCACCCACCCAGCAGTTATGGGATTTGATTTTATTGTGATTGCGCCACTCCTACTGTCTCATTGTGGCTTCTCCTTTGTCTTTCGATGTGGAGTATCTTTTTTGCTGAGTTCCAGCATCTTCCTGATTGTTCAGCAGTTAGTTGTGATTCTGCTGCTTTCGCAAGAGGGAGTGAGAGCACATCCTTCTACTCCAGCACCTTGAACCAATCTCCAGTTTTTTATTTTTAGCTGCGTTGGGTCTTCATTGCTGTGCATGGGCTTTCCTAGTTGGGGCCAGTGGGGGCTACACTTCCTTGCTGTGTGCAGGCTTCTCATTGTGGTGGCTTCTCTTGTTGTGGAGCATGGGCTGTAGGCATGTGGGCTTAAGTAGTTGCTGCACGCGGGCTCTAGATTGCAGGCTCAGTAGTTGTGGCTCACTGGCTTAGTTACTCTGCGGCATGTGGTATCTTCCTGGACCAGGGCTCGAACCCGTGTCCCCTGCATTGGCAGGCGGATTCTTAACCACTGTGCCACCAGGGAAGTCCCTTCCCTCAGTTTTATTCCTTGTTTTTATCTTAAGCAACACGAAGAGTCTTTTTTTTTTTTTGCACATAAAAATCTTTTAGGTGTTTATGGAAATTCTTACTAAATGAAGAAGTTTGCTGTTTGTCCCAGATATCATTAGCCTGTAGTACCAGAGCTTGTCTAGATAGACTGACTCCTTCTTATGTAGGTGTCTGGGAGATTTGTTCCACCAACAGATGTGATCCCCCCAAATCTACAGACTCATGCATTTTGTTAACAATTGCTAATTATTTCTGTTTTCATCTGTAAATTAGTTTGAAGTATTTAAAAGCCATATAGTTATATTTTGTTATCAAGACACAGATCCAGAATTGTTCAATTCCAACAAGCGTAGTGTTCTATGAATGTATTAAACTTGTAATCCAAAGCACTTTCAAGGCACATGAAACTTTTAACAGTATATAATTCTGGCTAAGATTTGTTGAGGGCCTACTAAATGTTAGTTTTTAGGGTGAAAATGGGCTGTTTTTACTTAATCTTCACAAATCTATGAAATAGTCCCATTTGCAGAAGAGAAAATTGAGTGTCACTAAGGTAAAATAAGTTACCCAACGTCACCCAATTAGAAAAGTGTCAGAACCAAGTGTCGATCCTAGAGAGGTACACTTCAGAGCCTGCTTTTTTGAACCACTATCTCATACTGCCTGCTAGTCTGGTTATGGTTTCTTTTCTTTCTTTTTTTTAATAGCAACAAACATGGTTCAACTTGGATGCTTATGAAAGTATCTTGAATATACACCCATTTACCGAACTTTTCAAGTAAAAGAAAAAAATAGATTGACTTTGCAGAATTTAAATACATTTTTAAATGAGGTCATTTGATTTTTTTAAGAGAAAAAGCATCCAATAAATGAAAGTCAATAAATATCTTTTGAGTCCGGACAGTGAGTGAGGAGATGTTTTAGGCCTGGGGATAAATAGTTAACATACAAAATAGCCTCAAATTGCATAGTTTTGGCAAACAGCAATTAGGGCAAGCAGTAGAGGATGATGGGGGAGGCAGGGGTGGACACGTGGTTAGGGAAGAACTCTATGAGAGGATAATATCTGAGCTGAGAAAACAGCCAGGGAACACTGAAGGGGAGAGGGTTTCAGACAAAAGGAATATCCTATGCACAGACCTGACAGGAGTCTGGCCAGTTTGAGAGATGGAAAGATTTGCAAGTCGGGAGCATAATGAACAAAGAGGAGGACCAAGGAGAATAGGGTCACGTAGAGAGAGAAAAGAGGTCATGTATGGTAGGAAGTACAAATTATATTGTAGTTGCAGGAAAAGAATATTAAGCATAGGGATGACCAGTAATAGATTGTCAATGATTTGGTAAAATAATTTCTGAAGCAGACAGCTCCTCCAGCTACAGACACATTCTGTCAAGGCAGAGAAAAGAGGAAAACAGTAGGGAATGAAGACCTTACCTATACATTTATATCATTATATATGACTCCACCTAAGTCATTCCTGAATAAAGGCTGAACATTAGAGAAATATGCAGTAGTTGAAGCAGAGATTTACAAACTGATGTTCCTAACCCTAGGCATTTCTCTTTCGCTTCCAACGTGAAAATAAACATCAAATTATTTTATGCAGGTGACTCATTTAGATTGAAAAATTCTACACATTAAAAATCTGAAGAAATGATAGGAAGAGATAAATAAGAGCTAACAATCTGGTTAGATCCATACAATTTCTTATGGAACAAGCTGGTACTAAGATTTAGAGGTAGGTTGGGGAGGGGATGAAGAAACTTCTTTAAAATAAGTATGGCATTTTAAAAACAACTTGGAAGAAAAGTCTCTGTCTCATCATCTATCTATCATCATCATCTCTATCTCATCACATTTCATATTGTTTGATTGAAAATACATCAAATTCTGGGGGCTTCCCTAGTGGCAAAGTGGTTAAGAATCCACCTGCCAATGCAGGGCACACGCGTTTGAGCCCTGGTCTGGGAAGATCCCACATGCCGTGGAGCAACTAAGCCCGTGCGCCACAACTCCTGTGCTCTAGAACCCACGAGCCACAATTACGGAGCCCGCATGCCACAACTACTGAAGCCTGCATGCCACAACTACTGAGGCCTGCACACCTAGAGCCCGTGCTCTGCAACAAAAGAAGACACCGCAATGAGAAGCCCGTGCACTGCAAGGAAGAGCAGCCCCCACTTGCCGCAAGTAGAGAAAGCCCACGCACAGCAACAAAGACCGAACGCAGCCAAAAATAAATAAATAAAATAAATAAAATTATTTTTTAAAAAAAGAAAAGAAAATACATCAAATTCTGAGATCAGGAGAAAGCTTATTTCTTTTTTTTTTCAACCACTTCTTTTTTATTGAAATATAGTTGACATACAACATTATGTTAATGTCAGATGTACTACATAATGATTTGACATTTGCATATATTACAAAATGACCACCATGATAAATCTAGTAACCATCTGTCCCCAAAGTTATTAAAATATAATTAATCATATTTCTTATGATTACATAAGAATCATAAGATTCTTACATTCTGTGTATTACATCCTCATGACTTATTTATTATAGAACTGAAGGCTTGTACCTCTTAATCCCCTTCACTATTTCACCCACATTCTCATCCCCTTCCTTCTGGCAACCACCTCTTTGTTCTCTGTATCTATGATTCTGTTTTCATTTTGTTTTTTTTGTTTTTTAGATTCCATATATAAGCGAGATCATATAGTATTTGTCTTTCTCTGACTTCTTTCACTTAGCATAACACCCTCTAGGTCCGTCTATATTGTCGCAAATGGAAAAATTATTGGTATTATTTTATGACTAAAATATTTCATTATACATATACCCTACATCTTCTTTATCCACTAGTCTATCATCGAACGCTTGGGCTGCTTCCATATCTTTGCTATTGTAAATATTGCTGCAATGAACATTGAGTGCATATATCTTTTCAAATTAATGTTTTTATTTTTTGCAGGTAAATACAATACATAGAAGTGAAATCGCTAGGTCACATGGCAGTTCTATTGTTAATTTTTTGAGGAACCTCCACAATGTTTTCCATAGTGGCTGTACCAGTTGACAATCCCACCAGCAATGTTTGAAAGTTCCCTTTTCTCCACATCCTCACCAACACTTGTTATTTGTTTAGGAGAAAGCTGATTTCTAAAGTACTCTTTCTACCAAGGGACCTGGTAGAGTTCATTGTACTCTACTGAGTAACAATTATGTTATTTAGGTGAAGAGATAAGGGGAAGTCCATGGAAGTGACTGAGGGAAATACTGGGCAGAGGAGGCTCATTAACTGTAATGCTCCGGAATCATAAGAATTTGTGTTAAGACAGTTGCCACAATTCCTGGTGACTTATCTGTGGCCATGAGCCCCAGTGTCACTTGGGACAAGTCTGGAGGTTCTGTTGAAAAAGATTCAGGGAGAAAAGAGATATGTGGGACTCCAGCCATCTCCCTATAAAAAGCAACCTATTTCAGATGTTTAAAAATATCTTTAAATATTTAAATATGTTAAACATTTAAAAATAACTAAATATTTAGAATATATTTTCATCTAAGAATGCAAAGTTGTTTTGCCTTAGAATTCTGAACCCAGCTTACTTGTATGAAAACAACAATATCCCCAAATTTAATGGGTACAATATCACTGATATCTTCTCATATTTACAGTATCATATATTACAAAGCATCTTTTCAAGTTCATTACCTCATTTGATTCTCATAATAGCCCCATGCTTAGCCAAAAGGAATATAATTTGTACTGTTTCTGTTTGAGAGACAAGAATATTAAGTCACAGAAAAGTGAGTTGGTTGTCAATTAGACCCAAAATACAGATCAACTAATTCCAAGTCCTGTGTCCTTTCTTTATATAACTAGCCCCATGGTTCTCAAAGTGTGATCCCTAGACTAGGAGTATCGGCACTCACCTGGGAACTTGTAGGAAATGCAAATTGCAGGTCCTACTCCAGACATAATGAACCAGAAATTCTAACAGTGGGGCCCAGCACACCTAACAAGTCCCCCAGGTGATGTTGATGCCTGCTAGTTCGGAAACCATGGTACTAGATGGTAGTGATTCTCCAGCCCATGAGAGCAGTGGGAGGAAAACTTCCTGTAAGAGGAAAGTACACATTCATTCCCCATAATTTCCATGATAACTTCATCAGCCTCACATGTGCTAGCAGATGATTATCAGTCATGTAGCTGTGGCCCAGGCCCTTATACTACTGGCTCCGACCTATGACATTACTTAATAAATCGTTCGACTACCTGACTCTTCATTGTACTGATTTGATTTGTAAAATGAGTTGGAAACCAGTTTTACTTAGTGTGATCATCACGATAAAGGGTCAGAGCCTACGGTCATATAGATTTCAGGCCAAGGAAAAACAATTTTTTGTCTGAATTAAAAGCAAACCCATTAAGAGACTGCACTACCTGAAATTTCTCCTTGATAATACTTTTGGTTGTTTTATATTATATTATTATTTTAATTTTTACCTTCTCAAGACTCTATTCAATCATTGGAAGTCTGTAAAGGAAATATGAAATGGAAATCTAAGCTATAATTTTAGTATGGTCTTTGGCTGGGATTTTTAAAACAACATCTCAAAAAGTAAAATACTACATATTTCATTTAATCTAAGGTGTCATCAATTACAGCACAAAATAATTGTGACCATGTTTTTACAAACCACTATGTAAATTAAAAAAAAAAAAACAACATTGCCCACCCAACAATTAAATGCCATCAAATGTAAGAGGTATTCCGATTCAGACATGTTAAAGTATGAAAAAGTATCAATGAAATATAGCATGTATTTTACTGTACAGTTGCAGCTGTCATCCTCCCTCAGGATGTATGTATTTTATTTTCAAAAGCAATGTTGACCTGGCCCCAGTTATGGTACAGTTACAGTAATTTTGCTCTTCAAAGTTAAGCAGTAGTCATCGTAGCCTAAGGATTGTTTCATGACATCAGTAACTAAGCACTGCAGATGGAAAATATTCTTCTATAATTTGGTATCTGAGCTGTCATGTGGTATAAGGAAACAGGCAATTGAGTGAGAAAATGAAGGCAGGGTAACAGTAAAACGTGGAGCTCTCACTGAATAAATCTTTTGCTTGTCATTTAAAAATAAAATCATTCCCAAATCTAAGATTTGTAATTTTTCATATGCTGACATTTTCCCTTCTTAATTAACTATGCTGCTTCTTTATACTGACTGTTAGTTACATATAAGGAAGCCGTGTTGCATAACACATTTCTGAATATAAATGTCCTGTAAATCCACTTCCCCCTGTCTTTGCAGGGGGCAATGTACTTGCTTAAGAGCACAACAAAGAGATGTACTGGTATGCAGAAATTTTGAGCCAAGGACAAAATGAGTCCCTAACTAGTTCTTGCACAGAAAGCTTCATGAAAAACAGTGCACACGGTCTGCAAAATGGTAAGCTCCCATATGTTAAAAGAGCTCTGGTTACTTTTTTGACTTGGAGAATTTTATTTAAATAAGAACATTTTTGTTGTGAAAATTTCCTTTTATTTTTTCTGTATTTTCTCAATTTGGAATAAGCTTCTACAGTAATTAAAAACTCTACTTATTTATCTGGGATTTTTTTTTTTTTTTTTTTTTTGCGGTACGCGGGCCTCTCACTGTTGTGGCCTCTCCCGTTGCGGAGCACAGGCCCCGGACGCGCAGGCTCAGCGGCCGTGGCTCACGGGCCCAGCCACTCCACAGCATATGGGATCTTACCGGACCGGGACATGAACCCGTGTCCCCTGCATCTGCAGGTGGACTCTCAACCACTGCACCACAAGGGAAGCCCTATCTGGGATATTTTTAATAACCCATTGAGCCAAGTGGAAAATATGCTGAGCTGGAAGTTAAAAGACATGAGATCAAGGTGTGGCTTTGTTATTCCTCAGCTCTGTGAGCAAGTCACTTAATTTTTCTGTCACTTTTTTTTAAATTTGGAAGTTATGTGACTGTTAAATCCATGATTGCAGGGTATAAAACAAAAGAGTGCTTCATATATATTATCTCATTTAATCATAAAAATGAAATGAGAAAATGCAGGGAAGTATTGTGTACAGTGCCTAGCACAGAGTAAACACTCAACGATTTCCAGTAGGTATTATTACTGTACCAACAATAAAAACAACACTGCCAGAACGAAATTAATGTTACCTTTCCAGGTAAGAAAACAATCTTCAAGATGTTGAAATGACATTCCTGTGGTCTTCCTAAGGGCCCAGGCCAGAATTATGACTTGTCTACTGGATGACCAGCCTGTGCTTTCAACCTCAGAGCCATGGTGCCCTCCACAGTCATTCACAGCATAGCCAGTCAAATGGGCTTTGAGTAGCCCATCTTTTCGATTTAAATTTAATTCCCAAAGTACTGCTTAAAAACACCTTAAAATTATAATATTATATCTATCACATGATTTCTAGCCCATTAAAGTTTGGATGAGACTTGAAGAATTTTAGTACCCAATAGCCTCTCTGCCAATTTTAACTTGAAAGGAAGGGGTGTATATACAAAGTGTAAAATGGTAAAGAGAAGAGGAAAGAGCAGATTTGGTGGGTGTATGTGGTTGTGAGACAAGGGACATGTACTGCAGTTTGAGGAATAGTTATGGAAGGTAGAAGGCATTCCTTCCTTCTTCAGCTGCCTCCCTCCATGTTTGTAAGTGCTTCATACTGAAAAAGAGACAGAAGCCCAAACTGACTAGAAAAGTCAGGTAAGGTAACATCCAGGCAACAGGAGACTTGTGAAGGGATGTTCACTTCCACACTGTTCACAATAGTGAGAACCTGGAAACAACGTAAAGGTCCATTGATAGGAGGATAGATAACGTACACTATGGTGTCTGTCCATAATGGCCCAGTACAGAGAAATTAAAAGGATATATAAACATTCATGAGCATATGTCAAAACAAAGATATTAAAAGTGAAAAAAAGCAACTTCCTTAAACTATATGTACAGAATAATGTAAATACTTACCTTTTGCTATATATGGTAAATTAAAAACCATACTCACTAAAATAATATTGCATAGTGTGTGTTTGCATGCGAGAGTGTGTGTGTGTGTGTGTGTGTGTGTGTGTGTGTACAGGAAAGTATACAAATTATGACAGTCGTATGAGGGGAATGGGAATAAGACTTAGAGACAGTGATTCAGTGATTAAAGGGAAGTCCTCACTCATCTTCAATTTTTATTTCTTTTATAAACAAAAGATTTGGAGTAAACATAATAAAAATATTTAGCTGCTGCCAATTCTGAATAGTGGAAGTAATAAAGTTGTTATATAATTCTCTGTATTATACATCTTTTAAATCGCCCAAAATAAAAAATATTTAGAATGGATGCATGATTTTAGACAAAATTTCTGATTTCCCAAATTACACTAGTTTATTCTCTCTAAAATGATGACATATCAATGTGCAAATCCTTGATATGATGTTTATAATGTCGGTGTGACTTCCAGTTATGAGACATGAAGATTAGCTTGCCCTGCAACACATATCTGAAGTTTGTTTTACAGATAAGAAATCTTTGGCGAAACTGAACACTCATTTTTTTTATTGTCTACTTCAAAGTTCAGTAATATATAACAAAATAATTATGCCAGGCATAATGGGAGAAGCAAATCAGCAAGTAGAAAGAGACAAACTATTCTCTGTGCGTGAGTGTGTGTGTGTATCTGAAGTGAAGCCTATGGACCCCTTCTCAGAATGTTTTAAAATGTACACAATAAAGTACACAGAAAATAAAATAAACTACTATAGAAAGGAGCTACCAAAATATGGAGGAAAGCCAGTGTAATACATCTAATTCTATATTACTGCATCAAAGAACTAATTGAGCAGCTGGTCTGACATATATCATCACTTCAAAGTAATGGTGAGAATAACTGATCATTGGAAATATCTACACAACAGTAAAGTGATATGAAAATAGCTGCCATTTCTATTGGTGACAAGGCTACCTATTTTACTGATATAGCTATGGTTTGTTGCCTATATTTATAATGGGAGAAAATACATTCCTAAATTCATACAGCTAATAAGCGGCAGGATTAGTAAAAATAATGCAATTTTTTCCCATCCAAGTTCATGAGCCCCATGAACTCTATCCATGGATTCCCAGGAGGCCTGCAAACTCAAATTTAAGAACGTCTGAGACAGAAATATGCCCACCATCCATTCATCTACCTCTACTTCCAAACTATTGCTTAAATTTGCATCAGTTGGAAAATTAGATAATCAAGTATGCTAGTTATATACATAAGGAATTAAGCAGAATCTCAGTAAGGGCAAGAAGGTATGTCTATACATTTATAAGTGGACCTTCTGCATCAATTTTTGCATTTCAGAAGTTCTTCTGTTTGTTTTCTGATTCTTAACTGTGTTTCAGATAGTTCAGTTGCTAAAAATGCGCCACTGGATAATTTCTTCTGCATCAGCATGTTAATAATGTCAAGATCCAAGCACACCTCAATATACCAAGACAAACTGCAGAGTTTTTAGGCAGGCAGTGCCTGAGTTACCCTCACTACAAAATAATGATGTCTCATTTTTTAAAAAAGAATTGTAATTTATTCCAATCGCCCCAGACTAATTACAATGTGAGAATGCATGTGGATATGAAAATGTGGGACAAAGGTACTTCTCCTCCTAACCTGACTTTTAACTGAATGGACATATGCTTTTTATTCACCTAGAATCCTGAATAGCTTCCTAGGACCATTCTGACCATTTTGTTCAAATAAGAGTATAAAATTCTTCTTACATTTGCGTTGTGTATTTTGTGTTCAAATACCTCATCTAAAATCTCAGACTTCTGTTGAATGTTTAGAATTGTTGAAATGATATCCACAATAAAATTCAAAACTATTACCTCACAATGCTTAATCATTTATTCCTTATGTTGTAGGTATAATTATTATTTCCCTACTCTCCTACTTTTTTTTTTTTTGGCTGATTAAGAAACTAACTTGATTACAAAATTAATTAGGAACAAAGTTGAGATTTAAACATAGAGCTTCTGACCCCCCAAACGAGCTCTTCTGCACTCTCCCATACTTTTTCACACTTATTTCAGGTATATTATTTAAAGGAGTCACTCTCCCCCTGTCCTGTTTTTCTGAGGAGAGATGAAATGAGTTTTCTCACCATCTAGATTCTAGTAGTTTTTAATACTCAGTGCTTCTGCCCAAGGCCCATTATTAAGGAAATCATTACTTCCCATTTAATATTTACAATATTTTCAATAATATTTCTATTAAAGGAAATATTGAATAAGTGACCATTGTCAGAAACACAGGTTTGTGTTCATTAAAATATTATAGGAGTTATGAATATGTAGTCTAAGACCTGGAAATAAGTAGCAGTGATAGAGGGATAGCAAAACCAAAAATAATCATGAACTCCCAATTCAAGTAGCATCAAATATACTGGAAGAAAGGGTCTGAGTTAGCTAAGAAATCATGGGTTCATTTTACCTTTACTCATTAAAAAGAAATAATAAAATTACTTAGACTATGTGCCAGGTGCTGGTCCAGCTTCTGAGGACACAGCACACAAGTATATAACAGAGGTTAATCTGATGGTAGATGGATGGGAGGATACTTTGAATAATCAACCAGCATGATATTCCCCCAATTTCCACCCTAATATAAAAGAACAGAAGCAGTTCAAGTTTAAGGTTGATCTTTCATGAAGTGACATTTGGTAGGTGTCTTCCAGACACTTCTTTTCTCCACACCTGTTTGCTGCGGTCTGAAATTCTATTATGAGAAGACAAAGCATTGTTGCCACAATTGCAGAAAAATAATAAAAGATTCAACTGCCAAACAGAACTAACACACTAGCTGGAATGTACTCATTTAAAAAAGTATAATCAGGTAATAAAACACACAGTGAATATGATCAAGTCCTTTACAGGCTTTGATAATGGGGAGAAAATTAGAGACCTCAGACAGCCATGGACATTTTAAGGTAAAAGCAGAATCATTAGTGAGGGAAGAACAAGTAAAAATGAAAATCTACTTATACTTCTGGCTCAGTCTGCCTTCAATTCTATGGACAAATAAAATGCATAGGCAGAGGACATTGTGAAACAGACCCTCCTGAATACGCACGAGAGAAGCACAAACATCCATCATTAGCAGATGAAGTAGATCAGCATAGCCTCATATGTTTAACGAACTTGTTTCCTGGCACTGATTTGTTGACTGGCTTAGCACTCAACTTCTTAGAGACTTATTTCTGGAGAATTAACCAATGAAGGAATTTTTGTCCTTCCCTGAGATTAACTCACAGCTAAGTACCAATTCATTTAGACAGGTATCTGCCCCACAATAGTGTATCTCCCTGACAGACATTCCACAAGGGAAAAAGGAATGAGAGGGTCACTAAAAAGAATAAAACATCCTATCAAGGAGAAGATGGTAATTCAATACTCTAAGACATGTTATTTGATTTTTTCCCCAACTATTATCTATTCTTTGTTTGTCAAAGTAACACTTGGGTATTGGCTGAGGGAAGTGGTTTCTATCTCAAGGACTATAAAACTACTCTCTGTTTATAAAAAGAGCATGTGTTTGTTTTAATCACACATGGCTATCATCTCACAATGATTTTTGCATTATTCCAAAGAAAGGAAAGTTCTTACTCACATGATAAAAGCAATTTGCACATATGAGTTCACTACCTGAAGCCATGGAAAACAGAAAATATACAGATGTATTGAAAAGAAAGAAAAAATATGTTTTGTTGTAAAATGAATTTGAACTAAAACTTTTTTTTTAATGGTGACAACACTGTTAAGCCAGGGGGTGCTGTAATACGGTGAATCCATTTCACTCAATTTTACTGTTTGAACATGGCACTTAGTTGTTTTATGCCAAACTTCTTAAACTGTAACCTGAAGACAGTTCCAAGATCCAAACAAGAGTATTTAAAAAGATAAGCTGATAACTTTAAGGTAAAGTTTGATGTAAGGTTTAGGGTAGGACACAAAGATACTCATTCCATTCAGCTTGGGCCTTAATCCTGGTGGTTAATTGGAAGAACAGCATAGATTTCAAACAACTAATTCAGCTAATTTATTTAAAACTTCAGCACAAACAAATCTGAATATTTGTATTCTACTCTCACAGCAAAGAACGTTCATTCAATATGTGAAGAGATGAGAGGAGAAAAGAGGAAGAAAAATACTACTAGCCAAGAATCAACTTTAATTTTAAATTACCTCTATATGTGAGCTGAGACTTTTGTCAAAGTATCAACCAATACTTAAAAAAAAAAAAAAATCAGGGAATTAATCAGATGTTTAAAAACAAAAAAAAAACACTTTCATTTTGACTTATCTTTTCCTTTCAGAACTATCAAACAAAAGTTTTTTAGAGGATTTATTCAATGTGCTAAGACAAAATTTTGGCATCTCTGACAAGACAGTATCCTCCAAACTACTCTCTAAAATCCTTAAACATTCTACTTCGGGCAAGGGTGGGTTTTGCAGGAATGGGAAAGAAGTGTGTTTCTTTCATTTCTACCTGCTTTTTACTTTAGGTTTTAGCCCATTTCTAGCCTCATTTTGGGCCTCCCCTCAAATGGAGAATGACTTCTGGTATAGGACAGTGAAGGACCAATATTAATTGTCTGTCCAGACCAAAGCAATATAAATGCATTTGACAGGTGGTTAGAAAGGAAAAAAAAGAGACCCAGGTGTGTGCTGTTTGGGGAATAACTATACAGTGGTCCAGTAATCCTAACCTCTACCCAGTTAGGATGGCAGCATCTCTAGAAAATATAGCTGGCAAACTGAGACCTGTATGAGATGATCTATACAAAAAGTTGCTCATATATGATGTCCTGCTGTTTTTCATTTAAGTAGCAAGGAACTAGTCGGTGTCTGTCACAGACTGCTTGTGGTTAAGGGTCTTGGGCACCAAAATGGCCTCTGTAGTGTGCACACAAGTTCTCTATTCTCATACATTAAAAAAAATTTTTTTTTTTTTTGCGGTACACGGGCCTCTCACTGCTGTGGCCTCTCCTGTTGCGGAGCACAGGCTCCAGATGCGCAGGCTCAGCAGCCATGGCTCACAGGCCCACCCTCTCCGCGGCATGTGGGATCTTCCCGGACCGTGGCACGAACCCACGTCCCCTGCATTGGCAGGCGGACTCTCAACCACTGTGCCACCAGGGAAGCCCCTATTCTCATGCATTTTATGAAACATTTTTCTTTGTGGAAAACATCCAGTAAAAGCTTATGCAATTTCATCTAACTACAAATTCAGGATAAGCACTTGGGTTTTAACCCCAAATATATCAGATGGCAAAATAAATTCATTTTCTCATCTATGAAATACGTGAACTGTTTTAGATAGCCTTTACCACAGCCTCTTTGGGTTCTAAGATTGCCTCTCCTCATTGTGTTTCTTTTCCTTATTAAACTGCATATACTCAACAAAGGGTCAATTTTTAAAATTTGTATCTGTGTTTTTCTTAGGAAACAAGTCAGCTAGTAAGGAAGCAATGTTCTGTTGAATAGAAAAGACAAAGAAGAGAAGTAATAGATGGGGGGGACTGGAGAAATTATAGATAAACTTATCCTGGGATAGAAAACAACGAAGAGCATCCCCCCAAATTATAAAGGAAACACAACATAAAGAAGGTCTTGGTGCATTGTATTAAAGCTAACAAGAGGTAGAAACTTCCAAGATGACATTTGAGATTTGAGTTTGAATTTGACTTGGCAAAATATGAACAAATAAACAAGCAAACAAAAAGATTAGTTCCTTCCAGCTAGTTCAGACTTGTTACAACTTTTCCCCTTGGCAGGGAGAAAGACCCAAATATAGACATTCCTCCCTCTGAGGGAGATTCTTGGATTTAATGGCAAAGGACACCTTTTCTAGATTTCCATCTTTGCTCCATGTGTTTTCTATTGTTTGGGTTTTTCTCAATTTAGGGTACAAGCATTTTTTTCCCCTTTATTTAGAATAAACTATTCACCAGTCTTGACCCAAATGAGGTTTATCTGCAGTGAAAAGACTGACTTCCATGTGAGGGGGATTCCACAAAGAAAAAGGATAATAAAGATATGTGATGTGAACAAACACCTCTCTATTCAATTTTACCAAAATTGTGAATTATGCTTTGTTTGTGTTTGTAGAGCTGCCTCTTTCAATATATTTTCAATAGACAACAAGGCACCAAGAATGCTGAGTAAATAACAGATGTTAAAAATAGCTACTACCTAACAACGTTACTGGAAGAATTAAAGTGCAGAAAACTCTGTCACATGTAAAGCCAATTTAAAACAAAGGCTTGCATAATACTGGTTCTTTGGTTCTTTTCAAATTAATAAAACACATTAGCTCCAAACACATCTCTCTCACTTAAAACTATTTGGGTTGTTTTCAGTTTGTTTCTTTTCAACCCCCACTAAAATACACAATAGTGGATACTATTCTTGGTGTAATTTTGCTTTTTTTCCTTCATCTTTTTTAAAAAATATATATCCAGAGTGCCAGCATACATCTGCATGTGTGGACTATACATATGCCTTGTTTTCATACTTGGAGAGCACAGAAATTCTTCTTAAAGAAAGACTCTTTATACCAGATTCCATTAGGTCATGTTATTCAAATACAATATGACACAAAATTCATTTGTTCATTTGGTGCCTAGCTGCTAAGGAATACAGCCAAAAGGTTAACCTTTGCAGAACAACAGAATACCAGTAGAGATCCTGATCATTGCCCATAGGCATGTACAGAACCTCTGAGCAAGGGGAACTACACTTTTGTATTAAAACCTAGAAGAGCATAGCATTATTGGGAAACTGCTATTTCTACCCCATATACAATGAAATAAATGCAGTGACTTCCATTCTATTTGCAAAAGCCCAGTAGCTTTTCTAGACCTCTCAAGTCATTTAACATATTTTAAACAGAAGCCCTATCACTTCTGCCTTTAAATAGCAAAACACAACTCCTGAAAAACCAAAGGTTCTGAAATGTCCCTTCAAGCCCACCAAAGGCAACGATTTAACTTTGTTTTTCTTAAAGGCCAATTTCTACAGAGGAATGAATCTGACAAAGCAGTGAACACCATCTAAACTCATTTCTGAAAGTCTCACCTAAGTTACTATTCACATGTAAAAAATGCTGTCTATTACTTACATTTTGCTGTCACTTTGTAGCCCCCCAGAGGAGGGGCGTGGCCTTCTAATGCATCAAATCCAGCAGAAACCAGGACCATGTCTGGATCAAACTCTTTGGCCACAGGCTTCACTATAGTCCTGCATGGTAAAAAGGCAACCAGTTACCCATGGGAATGGCAAATACCTTTAAAAATTGTGCAGTGAAAATGACTTGGTACAACCTCAAGAACATCCCAAGAATAAAGAAAAGGGGAAAAGAAAACACTATTTGAATGGACCAAAAACTTATCATTTTCTTAATACTGAATCACTGTTATTTTAGCATCCCAATTCAGTCTTTTTTTCTCCAAATTAAAAAAAAAAATGCTTTGCAGGTACATTCTAAAGCCCGTCATATTACATGAACATCTGTGGCTGTTTTATCCCACTGCCTATAAAAAACTGCTTCTTCCAAGGGAGTGACTAATGTTTTACAGAGGAAAGTCGAAGCTTTAGTGAAAACCCGGCTTGCTCCAGTTAGTGAGAACTTGGTGTAAATTTGAACTATAAATTTCTTTTGGGAAAAAGTTGCTTTTCCAACTTTTTTTAAGAAACATTTTAAAATGTTTGTCGTGGTAGGGGGTGACTCTTGCAAAGGAAAAACACGAAATTCCTTTAATAGAATCCAGATTATAATGTTAAGTGAGTCCAAGGTCAGAGACACCAGGAATGTGGCAGTCTCATCCCTGACAGCAGCCCCTGCTGGTCCCACTCAGACACTTCAGCACTTACCTCCTCAGCCTTCTCAGCCTTCCCTAACCCCTTCCTCCTCAGAGCTGGATGTGAGAGAGAATGACTAGTGGATGCTACTGGGCTTTATAAAACCAAATGGTTTTTTGGTGCAGGCTTCAAGACCAGTGTGCCATCATTTAAATTCAAAATTTCAAAGACTATTTAATGAAATGGGAATAGTTCACACTACCGTGAATTTAAAAATTAGTAAGTTCTCTTTTGTGTGTTTGGGAGAAACTAGACCAAATATTAAAATAGCTATCCTTGAACGATGACATAATTAAGTTCTTCTAACTTTTGTATATTTGCAAATTTCCCATATTTTTTACAATGACCACATATTAGTTTTATACTTAAATCTTTTTGCATATAAACAAGAAGTTGTTCACGTTATAAAATTTAAAACTTACCTACATAGAGATAAAAATGAATTAAATATCTTTCATAACTGTACTGCTGTCATAAAAGTATAAAAGTTCAATCCTTCAAAATCATAAATGTACATGTAAGTGACTTCCATGATAGCCTGCCAACATTTGGAAAGCTACTTATACCTGAATTGGCCCATCTGTGAAAGTGAAAGTTTAATTTTGTTTACCATGTACCACTTCATTATTTAACTCTTCAGTAAAATTAAGAATCTCTAATACAGCTACATTATCAGGAGAGATATTCAATACTGTTCCTTCCTAATAATACCAATAATTTTTTACAAAAGTGTCACATGTTATGAAGTCACTACTTTTCATATGTGTGAAATAGCCATGTTATGTATGTTGTTGGAATATTAGATGTTGGAATAAATTGTCTCAAAGAATCAAGAGTGTTTTACCAAGGTACTCCACCTATTTAGCTTGATTAATCCTATGTACAATCTTAGAGAACAAACACTACTCTTAGGAAAATATGGAGGTAGATGATTAAGCAATGCTGTCCCTTCAGTCATATGCATTACAGTAACCATGCATTATAGTTTTCCACCTCCTTTCCCTTTCTTTGGAAGATTTCCTCCCCTACTCTTCTTTCTCCCCAGTCAGTCTATACTTGTAAGATTAATTGAAGGGTAAACATCCTTCAAGGCACAGCTCACTTACTACCTTCTCCATAAAGGCTTCTCTCTACATATGGATATAAAATATATATGTATATATTTTTGAAAGACAAAGATAGAACAGGAGACAAGGTCTGCAAACATAATTTTAGAATATGGGAAATTTACAGATGATGTACAGAGGGGAAAGCTGAAGCATAAGTGTAAATCTGCAGAGAGGGAGCCACAAAAAGCAAGCTGACTTTTCTCTGTCTTCCTGGAGGAACAAACTGGCCAAAGAGAAAATACCTAGAGAGACTGACATTTCTGAGTCACTCAGACCAACAGTCAGGTTTTTTCCTCTATTTTCCTATAGTGAATTCACCAGTCAAAAAGGCCCCCTCAGTTATACAGAGCTCTCACTTATCTTTTCAATGCCCCTTTCTCAAATATGATGGACTGTGTGAAGAAAGTTTCTAGCATGAAAGACAAGAAAAGTAACATGCAAACAAATGAATAAATGAAAGGGAACTCTGCAAACAAGAGAAAATGCAGGGAAGAGACTATAATTACAGAAATTTTGATTATCCTCAAAGACATAATACATCTATGAAATGAAAAGAGGGTGCTATTAAGAAAAAGAAGAAACAGGAAACAAAATTGTGTAATAGACTTTTTAGAAGATAAAGTTGACAAATTCTCTCAGAAAGTACAACACAAAACGGAGATGTGAAAAATAGGCAAGAAACCTGAAGGACCCATTTAGGAAATTATGTTATGAAGGAAAGTCTAAGGAAAATATTTTAAAAATTATAATCTCATATACATCCAAGCTGCAAAACTGAGATAGAGTTTCAGATATTTAAAATATCAAACAAAAAGATATTATCTCCCACAAACATTATCAAAGGAAGGTATTGGATGCCTCCATCAAAATGAAGGCATAAACTAAAAAAGAGAATGAGACACAAACCATTCCCTCCAACAAAACATTTTTATAAATGTCCATTTTTGCCATAATTAAAAAAAAAAAAGATCTAACCTTAGAACAAAATAGAAATTTGGTCTGCAATTGGAAATTTGATATGGACTGGAGTAGGTTTTAATTCCAATGCAACTATTTTGTTAATAAAGACCTTACCCACTTACAGAGGAAATATGTTTATTTGGAGATACGCCACGTATCTCCAAATATACAGAATCCACTAGTTTCTGTCTGAAGCAAATACCACATTTGTTATGTATGTTATTCCTGAATATACAAACATGGATTTTACAATTTCACACAGACTTTCAAAATGCTCTATTTCACAAGACTAATCCTATACACTTGAATTCACTCCAAAAATAAGGAAAAATGGAAAATTTGAAAAAAAATATACTACTTGATAAACTCCTTCCATTTAAAAATATACATGCTTAGAATTGTGTCCGAGTAGTAGCTGTTTGTTGAATGAGTCAATGATGCACAATTATAAGAGTTGTGTAATGCTATGCTACAATAGATTCTGGGTATTGAAGAACTCTATGATAACAGGTGCTTATTGGTGGTGATATTGATAAGGTTCATTCAGGCATTTTAACAAGTATGGATTCAGTGTCTACCATGTTGCAAATACTGTTTGGCTTAAAGATGTGCTAAATTTTGAACTGAAATTTATTTTCCCATTGTTAGTATTAAACTCTTTAATCCTCAGTTCTCTGATAAACTGATGAGACTAAGACTCCACAGATCTCCTTATTGTGGCAAGTATTTTAGCAATGTACGTGGAAGTGTTTGTACTCTTCTTTTTATGTTAGTCTAGATTGATTTTTATTCAAAAGATCTATCATGTTTGAAAGACTGAAAATATATTGGGCGTACTGAGTGGGGAAAATAATATAATTTTTCTTAAATAGAACAAATCCTCAAAGGCGTTTATTTAATATTTTATCTGAATTATTGGATTTTATGGTAAAAGACAGCAAACAAAGCATATGTGTTAGTCCCTCATTATTTCCCAATATCCCACTGGAAGAAAATTATAAAAATATACATATGGGGGCTTCCCTGGTGGCGCAGTGGTTGAGAGTCCACCTGCCGATGCAGGGGTCACGGGTTCGTGCCCCGGTCCGGGAAGATCCCACATGCCGTGGAGCAGCTGGGCCTGTGAGCCATGGCCGCTGAGCCTGCGTGTCCAGAGCCTGTGCTCCACAACGGGAGAGGCCACAACAGTGAGAGGCCTGAGTACCACAAAAAAAAAAAAAAAAGAACTCATGGCTTTAAATATATATCAGGTAAAGAGACTCAGAAAAACCTTTAGATATGTGTGTATGTATGGGTTATTACGCATTTCCTAAAAGCAATGACAGTGCAGTAGCAAACAGCACAGTTAGCATCAATCTGCAAAAAAAGGATCCAGGGGAGGAGCTTCAAGATGGCAGAGGAGTGAGACATGGAGATCTCCTTCCTTAAAACAAATACATCAGAAATACATCTACATGGGGAACAACTCCTACAGAAAACCTACTGAAAGCTGGCAGAAGACCTCAGACCTCCCAAAAGTCTGAGCTGTGTAAATGACAGGCTCTTTGCGCTCCAGCCAGGTGTCAGGGCTGTGCCTCTGAGGTGGGAGAGGCAAGTTCAGGACACTGGTCCACCAGAGACCTCCCAGCTCCATATAATATCAAATGGTGAAAATCTCCCAGAGATCTCCATCTCAATGCCATGACTCAGCTCCACACAATGACCAGCAAGCTACAGTGCTGGACACCCTATGCCCAACAAGTAGCAAGACAGGAACACAACCCCATCCATTAGCAGAGAGGCTGCCTAAAATCATAATAAGGTCACAGACACCCCAAAACACACCATCAGACATGGGCCTGCCCACCACAAAGACAAGATCCAGCCTCATGAGCCATAACAAAGACACTAGTTCCCTCCACTAGGAAGCCTACAAAACCCACTGAATCAATCTTAGCCACTGGGAACAGACACAAAAAACCGGAAACCACGAACCTACAGCCTGCGAAAAGGAGACCCCAAACACAGTAAGTTAAGCAAAATGAGAAGACAAAGAAACACAAAACAGATGAAGGAGCAAGGTAAAAACACACCAGACCTAACAAATGAAAAGGAAATAGGCAGTCTACCTGAAAAAGAATTCAGAATAATGATAGTAAAGATGACCCCAAATCTTGGAAATAGAATGGAGAAAATACAGGAAACATTTAACAAGGACCTAGAAGAACTAAAGAGAAAACAAACAATGATGAACAACAAAATAAATGAAATTAAAAATTCTCTAGAAGGGATCAATAGCAGAATAACTGAAGCAGAAAAAAGGAATAAGTGACCTGGAAGATAAAATAGTGGAAATAACTACTGCAGAGTAGAATAAAGAAAAAAGAATGAAAAGAATTGAGGAAAGTCTCAGAGACCGCTGGGACAACATTAAATGCACCAACATGCAAATTATAGGGGTCCCAGAAGAAGAGAAAAAGAAAGGGTCAGAGAAAATATTTGAAGAGATTATAGTTGCAAAGTTCCCTAATATGGGAAAGGAAATAGTTAATCAAGTCCAGGAAGCACAGAGAGACCCATACAGGATAAATCCAAGGAGAAACATACCAAGACAAATATTAACCAAACTATCAAAAAGTAAAAAGAAAAAATATTAAAAGCAGCAAGGGAAAAAGGCCAAATAACATACAAGGGAATCCCCATAAGTTTAACAGCTGATCTTTCAGCAGAAACTTTGCAAGCAAGAAGGGAGTGGCAGGGCTTCCCTGGTGGCACAGTGGTTGAGAGTCCACCTGCTGATGCAGGGGATATGGGTTTGTGCCCCGGTCCGGGAAGACCCCACATGCTGCAGAGCGGCTGGGCCCGTGAGCCATGGCCAATGAGCCTGTGCGTCCGGAGCCTGTGCTCTGCAATGGGAGAGGCCACAACAGTGAGTGGCCCGCATACTCAAAAAACAAACAAACAAAAGAAGCGAGTGGCAGGACAGATTTCAAGTGATGAAAGGGAAAAATCAACAACTAAGATTACTCTACCCAGCAAGGATCTCATTTAGATTTGATGGAGAAATTAAAACCTTTACAGACAAGCAAAAGCTGAGAGAATTCAGCACAATCAAACCAGCTTTACAACAAATTCTAAAGGAACTTCTCTAGGCAGGAAATACAAGAGGAGGAGAAGACCTACAATAACAAACCCAAAACAATTAAGAAAACGGTAATAGGGACATACATATCGATAATTACCTTAAATGTAAATGAATTACATGCTCCCACCAAAAGACACACACTGGCTGAATGGATACAAAAACAAGACCCATATATATGCTGTCTACAAGAGACCCACTTCAGAACTAGAGACACATACGGACTGAAAGTAAGGGGATGGAAAAAGATATTCCATGCAAATGGAAACCAAAAGAAAGCTGGAGTAGCAATTCTCATATCAGACAAAATAGACTATGAAACGAAGACTATTAGAAGAGACAAAGAAGGACACTACATAATGATCAAGGGATCGATCCAAGAAGAAGATATAATAATTGTAAATACTTATATACCCAACATAGGAGCATCTCAATACATAAGACAATTGCTAACAGCCATAAAAGGGGAAATCGACAGTAACACAATCATAGTAGGGAACTTTAACACTCCACTTTCACCAATGGACAGATCATCCAAAATGAAAATAAACAAGGAAACACAAGCGTTAAATGATACATTAAACAAGATGGACTTAATTATTATTTATAGGACATTCCATCCAAAAACAACAGAATACACATTCTTCTCAAGTGTTCATGGAACATTCTCCAGGATAGATCATATCTTGGGTCACAAATCAAGCCTTGGTAAATTTAAGAAAATTGAAATTGTATCAAGTATCTTTTCTGACCGCAACACTATGAGACTAGCTATCAATTACAGGAAAAGATCTGTAAAAAATACAAACACATGGAGACTAAACAATACACTACTTAATAACCAAGAGATCACTGAAGAAACCAAAGAGGAAATCAAAAAAATACCTAGAAACAAATGACAATGAAAACACGATGACCCAAAACTTATGGGATGCAGCAAAAGCAGTTCTAAAAGGGAAGTGTATAGCAATACAATCCTACCTTAAGAAACAAGTAACATCTCAAATAAACAACCTAACCTTACATCTAAAGCAATCAGAGAAAGAAGAACAAGAAAACCCCAAAGTTAGCAAAAGGAAAGAAATCATAAAGATCAGATCAGAAATAAATGAAAAAGAAATGAAGGAAATGATAGCAAAGATCAATAACACTAAAAGTTGGTTCTTTGAGAAGATAAACAAAATTGATAAACCATTAGCCAGACTCATCAAGAAAAAGAGGGAGAGGACTCAAAGCAATAGAATTAGAAATGAAAAAGGGGAAGTAACAAGTGACACTGCAAAAATACAAAGGATCATGAGAGATTACTACAAGCAACGATATGCCAAAAAAATGGACAACCTCGAAGAAATGGACAAATTCTTAGAAATGCACAACCTACCAAGACTGAAGGAAGAAATAAAATATATAAACAGACAAATCACAAGCACTGAAATTGAGACTGTGATTAAACATCTTCCAGCAAACAAAAGCCCAGGACCAGACGGCTTCACAGGCAAATTCTATCAAACATTTAGAGAAGAGCTAACAACTAATCTTCTCAAACTCTTCCAAAATATAGCAGAGGGAGGAACACTCCCAAACTCATTCTACAAGGCCACCATCACCCTGATACCAAACCATACAAAGATGTCACAAAGAAAGAAAACTACAGGCCAATATCACTGATGAACACAGATGCAAAAATCCTCAACAAAATGCTAGCAAACAGATTCCAACAGCACATTAAAAGGATCATACAATATGATCAAGTGGGGTTTATCCCAGGAATGCAAGGATTCTTCAATATACGCAAATCAATCAATGTGATACGCCATATTAACAAACTGAAGTAGAAAAACCATATGATCATCTCAATAGATGCAGAGAAAGCTTTTGACAAAATTCAACACCCATTTATGATAAAAACCCTCCAGAAGTAGGCATAGAAGGAACTTTCCTCAACATAATAAAGGCCATATATGACAAACTCACAGCCAACATTGTCCTCAATGGTGAAAAACTGAAAGCATTTCCACTAAGATCAGGACCAGGATAAGGTTGCCCACTCTCACCAGTATTATTCAACATAGTTTTGGAAGGCTTAGCCACAGCAATCAGAGAAGAAAAAGAAATAAATGGAATCCAAATCGGAAAAGAAGAAGTAAAGCTGTCACTGTTTGCAGATGACATGATACTATACATACAGAATCCTAAAGATGCCACCAGAAAACTACTAGAGATAATCAATGAACTTGGTAAAGTAGCAGGATACAAAATTAATCCACAGAATTCTCTTGCATTCCTATATACTAATGATGAAAAATCTGAAAGTGAAATTAAGAAAACATTCCCATTTACCACTGCAACAAAACGAATAATACCTAGGAATCAACCTACCTAAGGAGACAAAAGACCTGTATGCAGAACACTATTAAGACACTGATGCAAGAAATTAAAGATGATACAAACAGATGGAGAGATATACCATGTTCTTGGATTGGAAGAATCAACATTATGAAAATGACTATACTACCCAAAGCAACCTACAGATTCAACGCAATCCCTATCAAACTAACACGGGCATTCTTCACAGAACTAGAACAAAAATTTTCACAATTTGTATGGAAACACAAAAGACCCCAAATAGCCAAAGCAGTCTTGAGAAAGAAAAAGGGAGCTGGAGGAATCAGGCTCCTGGACTTCAGACTATACTACAAAGCTACAGTAATCAAGACAGTATTGTACAGGCACATAAACGGAAATATAGATCAAACAGAAACAAAGATCAACAGGAAGCCCAGAGATAAACCTACGCACATATGGTCACCTTATCTTTGATAAAGGAGGCAAGAATATATAGTCGAGAAAAGACAGCCTCTTCAATAAATGGTGCTGGGAAAACTGGACAGCTACATGTAAAAGAATGAAATTAGAACACTCCCTAACACCATACAGAAAAATAAACTCAAAATGGATTAAAGACCTAAATGTAAAGCCAGACACTGTCAAACTCTTAGAGGAAAACATAGACATAACACTCTATGACATAAATCACAGATCCTTTTTCCACCTCCTAGAGAAATGGAAATAAAAACAAATATAAACAAATGGGACCTAATGAAACTTAAAAAGCTTTTTCACAGCAAAGGAAACCATAAACAAGATGAAAAGACAATGCTCAGAATGGGAGAAAGTATTTGCAAATGAAGCAACTGACAAAGGATTAATCTCCAAAATTTACAAGCAGCTCATGCAGCTCATGCAGCTCAATACCAAAAAAACAAACAACCCAATCCAAAAATGGGCAGAAGACCTAAATAGATATTTCTCCAAAGACGGTATATAGATTGTCAACAAACACATGAAAGAATGCTCAATATCACTAATCACTGGAGAAATGCAAATCAAAACTACAATGCGATATCATCTCACACCAGTCAGAGGGGCCATCATCAAAAAATCTACAAACAATAAATGCTGGAGAGGGTGTGGAGAAAAGGGAACCCTCATACACTGTTGGTGGGAATGTAAATTGATACACCCACCTGGAGAACAGTATGGAGGTACCTTAAAAAACTAAATATATAACTACCATATGACCCAGCAATCCCACTATTGAGCATATACCCTGAGAAAACCATAATTGAAAAAGAGTCATGTACCACAATGTTCATTGCAGCTGTATTTACAATAGCCAGGACGTGGAAGCAACCTAAGTGTCCATCAACAGATGAATGGATAAAGAAGATGTGGCACATATACAAAATGGAATATTACTCTGCCATAAAAAGAAACGAAATTGAGTTATTTCTAGTGAGGTGGATGGACCTCGAGTTTGTCACACAGAGTGAAGTAAGTCAGAGAGAGAAAAACAAATACCGTATGCTAACACATATATATGGAATCTAAAAAAAAAAAAAAAGTCATGAAGAACCTAGGGGCAAGATGGGAATAAAGACGCAGACCTACTAGAGAATGGACTTGAGGACACGCAGAGGGCGACGGATAAGCTGGGACAAAGTGAGAGAGTTCTAGTGTATATATGGACATATATACACTACCAAATGTAAAATGGATAGCTAGTGCGAAGCAGTCACATAGCACAGAGAGATCAGTTCAGTGCTTTGTGACCAGCTAGAAGGGTGGGATATGGAGGGTGGGAGGGAGGGAGATGCAAGAGGGAAAACATATGGGGGTATATGTATATGTATAACTGAATCACTTTGTTATAAAGCAGAAACTAACACACCATTGTAAAGCAATTATATTCCCATAAAAATGTTAAAAACAACAACAAAAAAGGATCCAGGGATCCCTGGAGCAGTGGTTGATTCTAGGCCTGTGTCAGGGAAAATACAAAGTATTTCTGGAATATCTTCTGGTGACAAAAAACAATGAAAGGCTCAAAGAGACAGGGGCATGTCAGTAGGGCATATAAGGCAAGGTGAAAGAGCTCCCAATGGCCAAAGCTGTGACAATCTGAGGAGCAAAATAAACAATGATAGTACTGGATTATAAGCCATAGAGTCAAGTAAGTATCTAAGAATCCTTACAGAGATTAAAAAATAATAGAATAAATACAGAAAAG
The DNA here is from genome assembly GCF_963924675.1 of Phocoena phocoena. NCBI lineage: Eukaryota > Metazoa > Chordata > Mammalia > Artiodactyla > Phocoenidae > Phocoena > Phocoena phocoena. The sequence goes on from NC_089227.1 coordinate 34,660,915, forward strand.
AAGAAATAGCTCTGCCTAAGGAAAACTTTCAACTAATAAGTATAGAAGAAATGAGGGAAATAGAAAATAATCACTTGACCAAGATATTGTCGTAATAAAGCGATCAAGGTTTACATCTCTAGTGATACGACATATTAACCTCACTACTCCCTGAGATAGTCAGATCAGTTCTGTAGTATTCTTGCTAAAAACATACAACCTCAAATCTAATAATGAGAAAATATCAAACAAACCCAAATTGAGGGATATTTACAAAATAAACTGACCAGTACACTTTAAAAGTCATGGTCAGGAAAGACTAAGGACTTGCTACAGGTTGGAGGAGACTAAGGAGACATGACATCTAAGTGCAACGTGAGGCTCTGGATTGGATACTGGAACAGAAAAAGGACATTCATGGGAAAACTTCGGTTCCATATAAAATCTGTAGCTTAGCTAACAGTATTATACAAATATTAATTTCTTAATTTTGATAATTGTGCTGTGGTTATGTAAGTATTAACATTAGAGGAAGCTGGGTGTAGGGCATACAGGAACTCTGTGCTATTCTTATAACTTTTCTGTAAGTCCAATAGTATTTTAAAATAAAATGCTACCAAGTATCAGAATCCAAAAGAGTGAATAATAGATGTATAACAAAAAGTGAGGATGTGAGAGTTGTCAACAAACAGATATTTTAAGTAAACTTCCAGAAAAGGGAAATTCCAGAAAAGGTGCATATTAAAAGAATGAAACAAAAAGAAGGCTACCACAGAAGAGATGGGAGACACTCTACCCAATGGAACCCCACTGAAGAAACAGGTATGGTGAAGGAAAAAGAGGCAGGACTGAAAACAAGAAATTTAAAAATGTCAGCTGGTTAAGAAGGCCAGGACTATAGCTCAACATCTTAATTACCTTTCCTCTATGCCAGCAACCCAGGGAAAACATTCAGATGATTCTTTCTTAAGAAAAGGATGTGTCTGGAGAAAGCCAAGCCCTCTAATGTAGATACTGTCCCCCACGTACAGTCATTTAGGAAGATACAGAGACCATGAGCCATCTTCTGGAATGCTAACCCTAAGTGGGATTTGGCGGTCCATACACTCTAACCCACAGTGGCTGACACAGAGTTCCCAGTTGACCCATTTACACAACCACAGGGAAAACTGATACCAGTTACTACTTTCATAAATATCAATGGCAAATTAGGAATATCCCAGCATATATAAGGAGACACAATATTATGAAGAAAAACAAGTTTAAAATAAACATAAACAACTCTGGACAAAACAGAGATAGTTCAGGAACAGAAATAATAATCTCAAAGAGATTCAAGAAAACATTTTATCTAAAACGCAGATATGCTGTTATGAAAAAGAACAATCAAAGAACAAGGGAAGCACTTAAAGATAAAACTGCAATTGCATAACTTAGTAAGGTATCTGAAAAAGTAAAAATTGAAGTAGTCCCTTATAAAAGGAAGCAGATAAAATATATAATGACAAGTGGGAAAACAGACATAAATGATCAATATAAAAGTCTTGTATTCGAATAATAGGGTTCGTGAGAATGCTGAGAAAGAGAGAGGAGAAAATTTTCAACTAGTAGCAGGAGATAATTTTAGGAACTGAAGAATGACTCAAGTCTCCAGATTTCATAAGTCTAACCACTGCCAAACTCTACGTATAACAACATATACACGCTTAGACATATTCTCATGAAACTTCAAATCCCCAGAGATCCTTAAAAAAAAAAGTTATCCTCAAAAAGAGATGAAGAATGAGATTGGCATTAAACTCCTAATCAGCAACACTGAATGTCCTTACATTCTGAGGGAAAATTATTTTTTATTTTTTGCGGTACGCGGGCCTCTCACTGTTGTGGCCTCTCCCGCTGCGAATCACAAGCTCCGGATGCGCAGGCTCAGCGGCCATGGCTCACGGGCCCAGCCGCTCCACGGCATGTGGGATCTTCCCAGACTGGGGCACGAACCTGTGTCCCCTGCATCAACAGGCAGACTCTCAACCACCACACCACCAGGGAAGCCTGGGAGAATTATTTTTAATCTTTAATTCTACTTCTAGCTATTACATACTAGGATTAAAGTATGTTAAACATACTTTAAGACATGTAAGGACTCAGAAGTTTAATTTCAACATACTCTTTCTGAATAATTCATTTGGGAATGTACTTCTACAAAGCAAGGAAGTAAAACAAAGAAATAGACAGGCATAGGGCCAAAGTAGTATATATATCATAGGAAAATGATAAAGAGGGCCCACTGAGGATTTGTACATGTATTTCTTTGCTAGAAAACAAATGACTGGAAAATCACAACTAGCTGCTGGACAATCATCGACAGGAAGACACTGGAACTCAACAAAAAAGATACCCCACATAAAAGACAAAGAAGCCACAATGAGATGGTAGAAGAGGCGCAATCACAGTAAAATCAAATCCTGTAACTGGTGGGTGGGTGACTCACAGACTGGCGAACACTTATACCACAGAAGTTCACCCACTGGAGTGAAGGTTCTGAGCCCCACGTCAGGCTTCCCAACCGGGGGTCCGGCAACGGGAGGAAGAATTCCTAGAGAATCAGACATTGAAGTCTAGTGGGAATTGATTGCAGGACTTCAACAGGACTGGAGGAAACAGAGACTCCACTCTTGGAGGGCACACACTAAGTAGTGTGCGCATCGGGACCCAGGGGAAGGAGCAGTGACCCCAGGGGAGACTGAACAGGACCTACCTGCTAGTGTTGGAGGGTCTCCTGCAGAGGCGGGGAGTGGCTCTGTCTCACTGTGGGGACAAGGACACAGGCAGCAGAAGTTCTGGGAAGTACTCCTTGGTGTGAGCCCTCCCAGAGTCCATCATTAGCCCCACCAAAGAGCCCAGGAAGGCTCCAGTATTGGGTTGCCTCAGGCCAAACAACCAACAGGGAGGGAACGCAGCCCTACCCATCAACAGTCAAGTGGATTAAAGTTTTACTGAGCTCTGCCCACCAGAGCAACAGCCAGCTCTACCCACCACCAGTCCCTCCCATCAAGCCTCTTAGATAGCCTCATCCACCAGGGGGCAGACAGCAGAAGAAGAACTACAATCCTGCAGCCTGTGGAACAAAAACCACATTCAAAGAATGATAGATAAGATGAAAAGGCAGAGGCCTATATACCAGGTGAAGGAACAAGGTAAAACCCCAGAAAAACAACTAAATGAAGCGGAGATAGGCAACCTTCCAGAAAAAGAATTCAGAATAATGATAGTGAAGAGGATCCAGGACCTCGGAAAAAGAATGGAGGCAAAGATCGAGAAGATGCAAGAAATGTTTAACAAAGGCTTAGAAGAATTAAAGAACGAACAAACAGAGATGAACAATACAATAACTGAAATGAAAACTACACTAGAAGGAATCAACAGCAGAATAAATGAGGCAGAAGAACGGATAAGTGACCTGGAAGACAGAATGGTGGAATTCACTGCTGCGGAACAGAATATAGAAAAAAGAATGAAAAGAAATGAAGACAGCCTAAGAGAACTCTGGGACAAAATTAAATGCAACAATATTTGCATTATAGGGGTCCCAGAAGGAGAAGAAAGAGAGAAAGGACCAGAGAAAATATTTGAAGAGATTATAGTCAAAAACTTCCCTAACATGGAAAAGGAAATAGCCAACCAAATCGAGGAAGCACAGCAAGTCCCATACAGGATAAACCCAAGGAGAAACATACCGAGACACAGAAAAATCAAACTGGCAAAAATTAAAGACAAAGAAAAATTATTGAAAGCAGTAAGGGAAAAATGACAACATACGAGGGAACTCCCATAAGGTTAACAGCTGATTTCTCAGCAGAAACACTATAAGCCAGAAGGGAGTGGCATGATAGACTTAAAGTGAAGAAAGGGAAGAACCTAAAACCAAGATTACTCTTCCTAGCAAGGATCTCATTCAGATTGGATGGAGAAATCAAAAGCTTTACAGACAAGCAAAAGCTAAGAGAATTCAGCACCACGAAACCAGCTCTACAATGAATGCTAAAGGAACTTCTCTAAGTGGGAAACAAAAGAGAAGAAAAGGACCTACAAAAACAAACCCAAAAGGATTAAGAAAATGGTCATAGAAACATACATATCGATAATCACCTTAAACGTGAATGGATTAAGTGCTTCAACCAAAAGACACAGGCTTGCTGAATGGATACAAAAACAAGACCCATACATATGCTGTCTATAAGAGACCCACCTCAGACCTAGGGACACATTCAGACTGAAAGTGAGGGGATGGAAAAAGATATTCCATGCAACTGGAAATCAAAAGAAAGCTGGAGTAGCTATATTCATATCAGAGAAAATAGACTTTAAAATAAAGAATGTTACAAAAGACAAGGAAGGACACTACATAATGATCAAGGGATCAATCCAAGAAGAAGATATGACAATTTTAAATATATATGCACCCAACATAGGAGCACCTCAATACCTAAGGCAACTACTAACAGCTCTAAAAGAGGAAATTGACAGTAACACAATAATAGTGTGGGACTTTAACACCTCACTTACATCAATGGACAGATCATCCAAAATGAAAATAAATAAGGAAACACAAGCTTTAAATGACACAATAGACCAGATAGATTTAATTGATATTTATAGGACATTCCATCTGAAAACAGCAGATTACACTTTCTTCTTAAGTGCGCATGGAACATTCTCCAGGATAGATCACATCTTGGGTCACAAGTCAAGCCTCACTAAATTTAAGAAAACTGAAATCATATCAAGTATCTTTTCTGACCACAACGCTATGAGTTTAGAAATGGATTACAGGGAAAAAAACATAAATAACAGAAACACATGGAGGCTAAACAATGTGTTACTAAATAACCAAGAGGTCACTGAAGAAATTAAAGGGAAAATCAAAAAATACCTAGAGACAAATGACAATGAAAACCCGATGATCCAAAACCTATGGGATGCAGCAAAAGCAGTTCTAAGAGGGAGTTCAAGCCTACCTCAAGAAAAATCTCAAGTAAACAATCTCACCTTAAACCTAAAGGAACTAGAGAAAGAAGAACAAACAAACCCAAAGTTAGCAAAAGGAAAGAAATCATAAAGATCAGAGCAGGAATAAATGAAATAGAAACAAAGAAAATGATAGCAAACATCAATAAAACTAAAAGCTGGTTCTTTGAGAAGATAAACAAAGTTGATAAACCATTAGCCAGACTCATCAAGAAAAAGAGGGAGAGGATTCAAATCAATAAAATTATAAATGAAAAAGGAGAAGTTACAAGAGACACCACAGAAATACAAAGCATCCTAAGATACTACTACAAGCAACTCTATGCCAAAAAAAAGGACAACCTGGAAGAAATGGACAAATGCTTAGAAAGGTATAACCTTCCACAACTGAACCAGGAAGAAACAGAAAATATGAACAGACCATTCAAAAGTAATGATATTGAAACGGTGATTAAAAATCTTCCAACAAACAAAAGTCCAGGACCCGATGGCTTCAAAGGTGAATCTATGAAACATTTAGAGAAGAGCTAACACCCATCCTTCTCAAACTCTTCCAAAAAATTGCAGAGGAAGGAACACTCCCAAACTCATTCTATGAGGCCACCATCATCCTGATACCAAAACCAGACAAAGATACTACAAAAAAAGAAAATTACAGACCAATATCACTGATAAATATAGATGCAAAAATCCTCAACAAAATACTAGCAAACATAATCCAACAACATATTAAAAGGATCATACACCACGATCAAGTGGGATTTATCCCAGGGATGCAAGGATTCTTCAATATACACAAATCAATCAATGTGATACACCATAGTAACAAACTGAAGAATAAAAACCATATGATCATCTCAATAAATGCAGAGAAAGCTTTTGACAAAATTCAACACCCATTTATGATAAAAACTCTCCAGAAAGTGGGCAGAGAGGGACCCTACCTCAACATAATAAAGGCTGCATACGACAAACCCAGAGCAAACATCATTCTCTGTGGTGAAAAAGTGAAAGCCTTTCCTCTAAGATCAGGAATGAGACAAGGATATCCACTCTCACCACTATTATTTAACATAGTTTTGGAAGTCCTAGTCACGGCAATCACAGAAGAAAAAGAAATACAAATTGGAAAAGAACAAGTAAAACTGTCACTATTTGCAGATGACATGATACTATACACAGAGAATCCTAAAAATGCCACCAGAAAACTACTAGAGCTAATCAATGAATTTGGTAATGCTGCAGGATACAAAATTAATGCGCAGAAATCTCTTGCATTCCTATTACACTAATGATGAAAAATCTGAAAGGGAAATTATGGAAACACTCCCATTTACCACTGCAACAAAAAGAATAAAATACCTAGGAATAAACCTACCTAGGGAGAAAAAAGACCTGAAGGCAGAAAACTATAAGACACTGATGAAAGAAATTAAAGATGATACCAACAGATGGAGAGATATACCATATTCTTGGATTGGAAGAATCAACATTGTGAAAATGACTCTACTACCCAAAGCAATCTACAGATTCAATGCAATCCCTATCAAATTACCAATGGCATTTTTCACAGAACTAGAACAAAAAAATCTTAAAATATTTATGGAGACACAAAAGACCCTGAATAGCCAAAGCAGTCTTGAGGGAAAAAAACAGAGCTGGAGGAATCAGACTCCCTGACTTCAGACTATACTACAAAGCTACAGTAATCAAGACAATATGGTACTGGCACAAAAACAGAAACGGATCAATGGAACACGATAGAAAGCCCAGAGATAAACCCAGGCACGTATGGTCAACTAATCTATGACAAAGGAGGCAAAGATATACAATGGAGAAAAGACAGTCTCTTCAATAAGTGGTGTTGGGAAAACTGGACAGCTACATGTAAAAGAATGAAATCAGAACATGCCCTAACACCATACACAGAAATAAACTCAAAATGGATTAGAGACTGAAACGTAAGACCGGACACTATCAAACTCGTACAGGAAAACATAGGAAGAACACTGTTTGACATAAATCATAGCAAGATCTTTTGTGATCCACCTCCTAGAGTAATGGAAATAAAAACAAAAATAAACAAATGGGACCTAATGAAACTACAAAGCTTTTGCACAGCAAAGGAAACCATAAACAAGATGAAAAGACAACCCTCAGAATGGGAGAAAATATTTGCAAATGAATCAACAGCAAAGGATTAATCTCCTAAATATAGAAACAGCTCATGCAGCTCAATATTAAAGAAACAAACAACTAATCCACAAATGGGCAGAAGACCTAAATAGACATTTCTCCAAAGAAGACATACAGATGTCCAAGAAGCACATGAAAAGCTGCTCAACATCACTAATTATTAGAGAAATGCAAATCAAAACTACAATGAGTATCACCTCACACCAATCAGAATGGGCATCAACAGAAAATCTACAAACAACAAATGCTGGAGAGGGTGTGGAGAAAAGGGAACCCTCTTGCACTGTTAGTGGGAATGTAAATTGATACAGCCACTATGGAGAACAGTATGGAGGTTCCTTAAAAAATTAAAAATAGAATTACCATATGATCCAGCAATCCCACTACTGGGCATATACCCAGAGAAAACCATAATTCAAAAAGACACATGCATCCCAATGTTCATTGCAGCACTATTTACAATAGTCAGGTCATGGAAGCCACCTAAATGCCCATCGACAGATGAACAGATAAAGAAGTTTTGGTACATATATACAATGGAATATTACTCGCCCATAAAAAGGAACAAAATTGAGTCATTTGTTGAGATGTGCATGGATCTAGAGACTGGCATACAGAGTGAAGTAAGTCAGAAAGAGAAAAACAAATATCGTATATTAACTCATGTATGTGGAACCTAGAAAATGGTACAGATGAACCAGTTTGCAGGGCAGAAGTTGAGGCACAGATGTAGAGAAGAAACATATGGACATCAAGGGGGCAAAGCCATGGTGTGGTGGGGATGCTGGTGTGATGAATTGGGCGATTGGGATTGACATGTATACACTCGTGTATAAAATGGATGCATAATAAGAACCTGCAGTATAAAAAAACAAACAAAAGAAACAACTAATACTAAACTTTCTTTGGGTTACTTGTATGGAAATATGTTAATATAAATGTTTCAGATATTACATGAAATTTCTAAAAATCTTATATTTTCTGGTATAATGTTATGTCATAATTCTAGTTATTACTTGAAAATACATATCTCAGAAATAACTGAATTTCCTTGTCAATTGCATTATTATGAGCTTTCATCAAATCTTTAACCGTGGTCATTTTTAAGTCTTTTGTCATTTACAGACAGTTCTGGGTGTACTGTGATGCTTTTGCAAATATGCTCCTATAACAGGGTTTCATCTTCAAGGAATTCAAGGAAAAGACTCCGACAAGTACAGGTTTCTGGTAACTGACTATACTGCTGAACTGAATGAATAAGCATTTTCCGAACTCTAATGGAAAACTGATGAACTCATAAAAGTGCTAACAAAAGATCAAGACAAAAAAATCATTAATTGCATGGGACTGAATGAACTGATGAGGATGATTATAATTTTTGTGACTTTCTGTTTGAATTAAAAAAAAAAAAAATCCGGGAAATGTTTTCTGCTGCTATCATGGTTCATCCGCTAAACTGCATCGTCGCTGTGTCCCAGAACATGGGCCTCGGCAAGAACGGGGACCTGCCCTGGCCCCCGCTCAGGAATGAATACAGGTATTTCTAAAGAATGACCACAACCTCTTCAGTAGAAGGTAAACAGAATTTGGTGATTATGGGTAGGAAAACCTGGTTCTCCATTCCAGAGAAAAATCGACCATTAAAGGACAGAATTAATATAGTTCTCAGTAGAGAACTCAAGGAACCTCCACAGGGAGCTCATTTTCTTGCCAAAAGTCTGGATAGTGCTTAAAACTTATTGAGCAACCAGAATTAACAAATACAGTGGACATGGTCTGGATAGTGGGAGGCAGTTCTGTTTATAAGGAAGCCATGAACAAACCAGGCCATCTTAGACTATTTGTGACAAGGATCATGCAGAATTTGAAAGTGACACATTTTTTCCAGAAATTGATTTGGATAAATATAAACTTATCCCAGAATATCCAGGTGTTCCTTCTGATGTCCAGGAGGAGAAAGGCATTAAGTACAAATTTGAAGTATATGAAAAGAACAATTAATGTGAAAGTGTTTTCTGATCTATTTCAAGCCTCCTCCTCCCCCAGAAAAATTATGTATTTTTTGTTGTAGTGACTTTTGTTGACTTTATATCTATGGATAATTATCTCTAAGCAAAGTACTTTTATTCCCCATTAATCTTAACTAGACTGTATCAGATACCATCTGAACATACCATCAGAAACATTTCTTGCTGTAACTTCCTGAATGCTCATCAAGAGTCAAGAATAGGTGACCAGCACTTGCCTAGGGTAGAATATCTACCAAGACAGCCCAAAGTGGGAGAGTGCCCTGGTAGCATAAGTTGAAACCAGAGCCTATAGTGCTAGGAGCTAGGCAGATGGGTCCAAAGGTCAGAAATGGATTACAAACAGAAGAGCTAGCATTCAGTTATTTAAATTATATCAAAAGAGGGACTGTGAATTACTTTATATCACACTTCTGAAAAAAATTCTCTTCACTCAGACCAGGAGTCAATAAGTTGAAAAATCCAGGATATTCCACAGGGATAGTAAAAAGGCAGGTATGAGACTACCTTTTCGGTGGTTAAAGGAGAAGGTTTGAGACCTTAAGAAACTTTGTTCCTGATCTTCATTGAGATTGCATGGGATGTTACAATGACAGAACAAGAATTGGCTGCTCTTTACAAAAAAGAATAATCTAATATCAAACATAATGGCTAAAATTAAAAATTCAAAGAGGTAATAAATTGAGAATGAATATTGCTAGAAACCAAAATTAGTAAGTTAGAAACTAAACTTCACAGAATTAAAAAATGAAAATTAAAACATGTTTTACCCATCACGTTAGCAAAGATTTAGATTAAGTATCCCCAAAAATAGCATTTTCTGCCTTATAAATTGGTACAACCTTTTTAGAGTATAAGTTAGCAATATCAATTAAAATTCAAAATATTCTGGGTTTGGACCCAGAACTTCCACTTCTATAAATTAATCCTGAACAAAGATATGGACCCAAGAGTATTTGTTGCAACTTTTTTTTTCAAACTTAGAAACAGCCCAAGTGTTGATTAATAAGAAATAACTAACCAATATGTCTATAAAATGTAACATCTGCAACAGTTAAAAAGAATGAAGTACTGACAGGAAAATGCCAAAAATTGCTAAATTAAAGAAGCAAATTTTGTATAATACTCAAAATGTTTAATAAATGTTCATGTGTGGGAAAAAGCATGCTGCAAAAAAAAAAAAAATCCCACAAGGACTCAGAGGCAAAAAATATACAAATCAATTTTCACTGCAAGGTAAAGGAGCTGTTACAGTAGAGGATTACTGGACTGAATGTCAATATTATGACATAGTATGAGAGTGTTTCATGTTTGGTAATTGCAATCATTGTTGCTTTTGTTGTGGTCATCCATTTACAATGCTTGGCGTCAGTCTATCTCTTGTAAAAACAAAATACAGTGTGTGTGTATGAAAAAAAAGAGGGAGGAGATATGGGGATATAGGTATATGTATAGCTCATTCACTTTGTTATAAAGCAGAAACTAACACACCATGGTAAAGCAATTATACTCTAATAAAGATGCTAAAAAAAAAAAAGAAAACAAATGACTGAAGCAATAATAATGGCATCTATGCTTTCTCATCTTCACCTGATCACTGGAGATTGTCATGCTCTCCTTGGAGGCAACTTTCCTTCTCTGTTACTGCATGTCCTCTCCCCAGGTAAGACTCATGCTAGAGAGAGTACATTGAGCTTATAAAAATAAATGGAGACAAGAATACTACTACTAATAATAATCATAATAAAAGGAGACACAGATCATGTGATTAGACACTAAACACAGTAAGGAGAAAAGAATCCCATTCTGGATTTCTATCCATGAAATGTGATTCTAATTCAAAACCTCCTCAGCTAGAATCAGATCTCTGGATTTATTTCATCTCTAGTCAATGGCCAAAGAACTGGTGGCACTGACGCTGAGTCATGTGCTGTACCTAAACAGAACTCCACTAGTGATTTCCCAAGACTCACCTTGGCATGTGCTGAGTCAGCAGTATGCCATGCTGCCCACTCCTTCAGCATGCTCTGTGCAGGGGAGCATGCTTTGCTGTGGCTTTAAGGAAAACAAAAAACTCGGTTCCACAGCCTTCAACTCAAAATTTAAAGCATTTCAAAGCATTTTACCTTATAGAGTTACTCAACAATATTTTTATATTCATTCAGAAGTCATTTATTGAGCCCCTATTATGTGAGAGGCCCTGGGTTTGTGGCCAGATTCATATATATGAATAAGTTGAAGCTCTGCTCTCAAGGAGTTCATAACTTAGGAGGAAATGCAGAGGGGAAACATGTCTTTGCAGTATAGCGCGCTACGAATTCAGGCACAAACAATGTACCAAGAGACATAAGGGAGTGGGTAGCCAATAGGGAGGAACGCAGCATGAAGAAAGTTCACCCAAAGAAGGGACATGAAAAGTGAATTCGGACACCAGTGTAAGAGGTTGCCAGGAAGAAAAATTAGGGAGGACAGTTCAGGCAGATGGATTAGCAAGCACAAAGGCACGGACATCTGAAAGGACATGGAGGCTTGTGAAAATAGTCTGATATTTCTGGAGTATGTGGAGTATACGAGGTAGAGGTAGCAGAGGAGTGTGTATCCCAGATCCCAGGCCCTACATGTCTGAAACAGAACCAGAAGAGCCTGATGTTGAGGAAACCAGGGGCTGAGGGAGGGTGGTGTCCAGTATTTCCAGAACTGGAGTAGACCACAGTATAAAAGCATGACGAAGGTCATCCCATTGACTTTCCTCACTCAACAAATCTTAACCAGCCACCTGCAATGTGCCAGGCACTGTTGCAAGGCTAGGGTTAAGAGCAAAGTCTCTGCTCTCTTGCCTTCAAGGAATTTGCATACTAATGGAGAAGGAAGTGTACAGATAATAGATAAGCAAGTGTGTAGTAAGGACTAAGAGGGAAAATAACATAGACAAAGTCATGGGAGGTGGTGCACATTTAGATGTGGGTATACAGAGAAGGATGCTCTCAGGTGGGGACAGTGAACAGAGCACTGCACTGTATGAAGTGAGGAAGAAGGGCAAGCGAATCCTGGGGGAAGAGTACTGCCCTGTGGGAATAGTGAGTGCACAGGACCTGAAGTGGGAGGGTCTTCAGTGTCTTCAAGTCGGCATAAGGAGGTCACTGTGACTGACACAAAGTGAATAAAAGGAAAGATGGCTGGAAGTGAGGCCAGAAAAGTGACATAAAGCTAGTTCGTGTAGGGCCATTTTAAGGACTTTGGATTTCGTTTTGAATGAGAAGGGAAACTGGAAAGTTTTGAGCAGGACACTGACATGATCCGGTTTATATTATTTCTGTCCTCATCAATTAAGCAAAGTATTTAAAAGTGTCCTTTAGAATGATGAGGTCTTTTTGACCTCTGAGATGGCAGATTCTGATCCCCTGTATAATTTATAATGGCACACTATAATCATGCAAATATGAATTATAGGTGAAAATCCAAGCCTACATTTTTCTTTATAGCTTAATTGTACGTCATTGCTTAAAAGCATCAGATTATAAAATTAAACATTTTCAAATGCTACAAAGACTTCTTTTTAGATTTTTCTTACAAAATTAAAACGCACATTAGAGCATGCATGCTTTTTCATCCATCTGTACATGTTTGTGTACAAAGTGCAGTAGAAGGATGCTCCCAAGGAAAACGCCTCATGACAGTTCATGCTTGGAGAAGTGGTGAAGGCAGCACATCAAAGAGCAGCTGCTAAAAAGATCCCGGGCAGCGGTTGTGGTTGCTGGGCTTCAGGATGGCCCCCAGCACCTCACTCACCACTGGACCAGTGCTCTTCTGGGAAGGCACCAAAGGAAGGGATTATCATGGGCATTTGTGGAAGAGGGTCAGTGCTGGGAGCTCTAAACACACCAAGTATAACTGGTGTTCTCCACCAGCACCAACCAGAGTAAGCCCTGCTCTTCTTCCTTAACCTTCACCCTCCATCTCCTCACACAGTCAACACACACACACACACACACACACACACACACACACACACACACACTTTGTTCCTTTCTCTCTTCCACCATCTTCCTTTTTCTTTATTGATTCGGTTTTCCATCTTTGGCAGCTCCCTTTCTCTCTTTCAGACCCATGTCCAACCCATCAGGACATCCTGTTGTCTACACTTTCAAACTATTCAGAAACTTACCACATCTGAACACCTCCATTGTCATTACCCTGGCCTAGGTCTACATTTCTTACCTGGATTACAGCTACAGCCTCCTAAGAGGTACCCTATTACCTCCACGTCCCCCAACCCACTCTCTATTCTTTCAACACAGCAGCCAGGTTGACATACTTAATTAGGTCCTCATCATATTTCTCAGGGTAAAAGCATTTTTAAATGACCTACGCCTCTGCACAAGGAGGCTGACTAGCATCTCTCTGAGCCCATCTCTTACCACTCTCTGCCAGAACTCTATTCACAAATATGCTAGACGCATTACAGCCAGCGGGGTTAACAATAGCTCTTGCCTCTGCCTGGAGTGCTCTTTCCCCAGATGACTAACTCCCCCACCTCAATCAAATCTTTGCTCATATATAACTTTCTCATTAAGACATTCCCCAGCTCTGTCACTCCTAACTCTTTTATTCTGTTTTTTTTCCCCCCATAACACTTATTATCTTCTAAAGTGATACATGAGTTACTTATTATGTTTATTGTTTATTGTCTAATTCTCTCTACTAGACACAAGCTCCCCAAGGGAAGAAACTGTTTGCCTCTTTGTTCACAGATGTACCCCAGGGACATAGAAGAGTGCCTAGCATGTGTTAGATATTCAATAAATAGGTGTTAAATGAAATGTCAAATGATAGTTCCTGTGATTTTTTTGTGCTTTCAGCTCAGGTTTTCTTGGTCTCTCATCCTTCCTGAAGTTTCTGTACATTTCACAAATAGATATTGAAATGAGGTTTCTCCAAAAGCCTTCAAAGAAGGGGACCAAACTCTGCAATGTTTTCTACTGCCTGCCATCTTGAAATTGAATTCTTTGGCTTCAACTGTAGTGCATAGAAAGACTCCAACTCAAGACATCCAGTTTCTATTCTTGGCACTGCTCTTAACTGTATGACCTTAGTAAACTTTCTTCAAATATTATTTTCCTCAACTGTAAAATGACAGGGGTGGGGGGAGGGGTGGGCAGGGAGAGGAGATTCACTTAAATGGTCTCTAAAGTCAAATGCAGCTCTCACATGATTTGTTATGTCTCAGAGGTACTACATCTAAGTGATGCTTTTTCCCCTTCTTATTCTCTTTCTCTTGCATTTGATAAGAAAAACCACTGCCTGGGTTGGGGGAGCGGGGGTGAGGTATTTGGGTGAAGGTGGTCCAAAGGTATAAACTTCTAGTTATAAGATAAATAAGTTCTGAGGATATAATGTACAGCATGGTGACTATACTGTATTGAATATTTAATAGCTGCTAAGAGAACAGATCTCAAATGTTCACATCACAAGGGGGAAAAATTGTAACTATGTGAGGTGATGGATGTGAACTAATCTTATTTGGTCATCATTTTGCAATTTATACCTATATCAAAACATTATGCTATACACCTTAAATGTATACAATGTTACATGTCAATTGTATCTCAATAAAACTGAAAAAAAAAAGAAAAGAAAAACCATTTTCTCAAGCTCAACATCCTTTCTGATCAAAATCTTTGCTACATATCAACCTATCTGCCCTTAGCTTTTCAGGTCAACTCTGAGGTGTGTCTTTCCTTTGATGACTCTGGACTCTACAGTCGAGAGCAAACTACTTCACAGCAAGAACAAAGTATTTATGAGCTAAATTCCTAGAGCGGAATTTTTTAAATTTTGTAAAACTAGTACTTTTAAAGAGATTAGAGTTCTAAATATGCCATCTAATGAGTTTATATTATTATTTTGCTACAATAAGATGTTAATTACAGTATGCTGTGTTTTTAAAAGACTGAATCCTTGATGAGAATAAGGAAACTATTTAAAAACAGCACATTTCAAAAGTTAGTGTAATAGGTCTAAATCTTATTATATTACTTCATTTAAATGTGTGTGTGTATATCAGAATACCACACAATATATTCTAACTAGGAAAATATAAGTATATATATTCAAACTAAATATATATGTGTGTGTATATATACACATATATGTATATAATATCTAATTATATATATATATCCCTAGTCCATAAAGTTAATTCTTTTAATTACAGTTTTAAATGTGACATTTAGTAAGTTTATATTGCTTTAGTACATTAAAATGTCAATGTTAACTTTAGAATTCTGTTAAAAAAAAGAGTATTTTAAGGGACTAAGGGACTTTCCTTGCTTAAGATATGTCACAGAACCAGTAATAGTTCTGACTAATTCAGAGATATTACTCAATGTTTCTCTGAGCTGAGAGTTCAGAGAAATATCCTTCTCAATGGTAGCTCTTCCTGGTTTGGGACACTGTCAATGAGTGTCATGTTATTATATTTATACCATTATATTTGGTATTTCTCTGAATGTGGAGAGATGCTAGCTTCCCAGGCAAAAATCCTATACTCCAGTATAGCAAGCTGGGAAAAATTATAAGATTGCTAGTCTATCAAAATGGATAAAGTGATTCTTATCTAATTACCATATAAAAACACAGTGGTAATAGAATTAAGAGATTTGCTTTTGTTGAACTCTATATTGAAATTTGGTTTAGAAAAATTAACAAACCGGTATTAGGAGACATAATTAGTTTGGAGTTTTTAGATGTCATTTAAGAGTTAATATTTAAATTTTATTAAAATGAACATTCTTTTGCTTTGAAATATAGAAAGAAATGTATATATGTTTATATGTGTCCCTTTCTAGTCATTATTCTATGAAAGTATATAAATACCATGTATTTTAATATGCCAAAATGTGGCTATAATTTTGCAACAGTGATTTTCAAGAAATATTTTATTCTGATGCCAAATGTGGGTCCAGTAACTTACAGATGGTCTTATGTCTTTAGTTTTATAAGTATTGGTAAATCAGTTCTTCCTAATTTGTAAAAGCTAGGGCTGGAAAGGAACAGTTGCTGTGCCACTCTCCAATTAACAAAGTACCCACTCGCAGGTAACCAATGCTGAGCCCAAATAGAAAGAACTAGGATCTTCCCTAGGGTAATGCACTGCAATAACTGATTCCTTCATGAATCCCTTCAAAACTGTCTGTGGCTATACAAGTAGAATGTGGTTTTCCCTTGTGGTTAAGTGGGCACCTACAAAGATGCTAATTCCACAGCATACTTTACACTCTCTCTCACATCTGCCTACCTTATTACTCCTTTACTCTCTCCCCTCCTTTCTTCCTCCCCTCCTCCCTTCTTTCCTCTCTTCCTTCTTTTTTCTTTCCTTTCTTTCCTTTTTCTAATCTGTCTGTCTTTTTTAGACCGATTTATTCTTAAAAGACATGAAAATAATTTTAAAAGAATTTGGAAAAACATATCGGAACACAAATTTTTCACCTTTGTGCCTTAGGTAAAAACCAACTGAATAACTGAGGAAGGAAGTCCATTCAGAGAGAACACAGTCCACATACGCACGCAAGGGAGGCAGAACAAGCCCCTGCAACATGTATCTTTCCAAACCTTTGTTTATTTTCATTTCTATAGCAACCTGGTGGTTGTAAAATATTGCCATAATGAAAATAGAACACAAATGACAGTAAAATGTTCTTATAACTCAAATAGCAGAGAATTGTTTACAGAATTCGGAAATGCTGATTTTTTTTTTTAAATGGGCTCATAGCAGGAAAAATGTCTACCTAAGTCAATAGTAAATTTCCCCTCCAGAGGGACAATGAGATGCTCGTGACACGTGCACTTTGGAAACTTAATTTATGTGCCCATTTCTTGCTATTACTTTCTTTAACCAAAAAAATCCCTAAAGAGGTTTTACTACCATCAAATCAGTCATCGGGATTTCTCTGCTTTCAGTGGGGTGCAATGTGGGGTTTAGTATACATGTTGCATTTCCCGTCACCCTATGAGCACAGAATATTCTTTTTTGTAAAGTTTTAAATGAGTCTCTCTTTGGTCTTTGCACAAGTGATTGCATTCCATAAAATATTACATAAAGCCAAAGCACCCTGGCTAGACATTAAACTCAGTATTATAATAAAATCCAATTGAGAATACACACACACACACACACACACACACACACACACACCACAAGCACTTTGAAGAGAATTTTAGCCTTTACATTTCTTCTCAAAAGAAGAGAAGATAGGGCTTCCCTGGTGGCGCAGTGGTTGAGAGTCCGCCTGCCGATTCAGGGGACACGGGTGCGTGCCCCGGTCTGGGAAGATCCCACATGCCGCAGAGCGGCTGGGCCTGTGAGTCATGGCCGCTGAGCCTGCGCTTCCGGAGCCTGTGCTCTGCAACGGGAGAGGCCACAACAGTGAGAGGAGAGGCCCGCGTACCGCAAAAAAAAAAAAAAAAAAAAAAAAAAAAAGAGAAGATAGAGCTTTGTAGGCATAAAAAGAAAGAAAAAGAAAGGTCAAACTTTACTGTAACTAAATGTTCTGTGGTTTGCAGAATTCACAAAACAAATTACAGCATGACATCCTTTTCAAGGAACTGTTTGTGTCTTCGGAAAAAGTGTGTATTATTTTTGGGGAACTCTACCTTTTGATGTGGCCTTTCTGAGGGAAGCAGCATCGTCAAGATTTTTTCTTTTAATTGCATAACACTACGAGATGAACAAGACAAAAGGTAAGTTCATTTAGTAATTTAAATCCCTGAGGCACAGCCAGAAAGAGACTGCGAAGGAAGGACCTGGGAGCTGAATGGAGCTCTGAAGTGCAAGTCATTATCTCCTCAGTCAGGAGACCAGTCCAAGATCAAGGAGTTCTAATTTTATTCATATCTAAAATGACAGGAAGGTAGGATTTACCCCAAAGATAAAGAAATAGTTCATTTATGTTGAAGGCAAGCTAACTCTTTACTTCTAGCAACAACGATAAAATTATCAGCCATTTTGACAATGTACCATATGCCAGGCATGGAGTTAGTTTATACATTATCTAATGCTATAATGCCTACAACATATCTGAAATTATGTATTTTTATTCCTCATTTTATAGATAGTGGAAGCTCAATGAAGTTAAAAAAGCTTTATCCAAGGTGACTGAGCAGGTAACAGCATGAATTGGGGTTCAAACCAAGATCTGTCTGATTCCAAGGACCATATTCTCAGGAACTTGACAATTTCACTTCTTTTAACTTCATTATTGGATGAAAAATTAATGTTTCTAAATGCTATGATTCTATGAGGAGATAAAGGCATATCACGTGTATCAAACTAATCACTTCAATGTTTCTGTGAATTAGAAGTAAAGCAGGTAGGTCACGCCCCATTTTACAGGAGACGGTAGAACCAAGGCTGGCTGTGAACATTTAATCAGCAGCAACTTATTTCCAGGCACATCCAACCACAATGTTCATTCCATCAGTAAGTATGGGCTTTCCATGGTGGTCTGAGAGATTAATTGACATTTACTGTTTTATTAGTTATGACAAAAGTATAACATACCACTGATGAGTTAAACTATGGATTGTCATTTGAGTTAGTAGAAGACAATCTGTAAGTACACTCAAAAATTCCATATAAGAAGTGAAAAAATATCTGATCATCCACTTTTCCAAATAACCAGATGTCTGGCTCTGAATACACAAATAGCCAGCTATCTGACTGATTATTTTAATTTTTTTAAAAAAACTGGTTGTTATGGTGGCTCATGGATGCTACTATAGTGGTAAAGAGACATACTGAAGGAGCTGCTGAATACCTGGCAGAACCCCAGATACCAATGGATAAAAAGCTTGAAGACTAATCTTCTTTTGTGCATGTATATTTGTCTTACAACCAAATAATCCTCTACAGTCATCTGTACAGCAATTCTGCACCCTCATATCAAAAAAGATTTAATTTACTTTTAAAAATCTTCCCAAGTAGCAGATATCTAAAAATATTTCAAACTGGTTTTACATGTCACATTCCCATTTGAAAACAAAGCTGAAGCTAACTCTGCCAAGGTCGTCTATTCATCAATTTGTTCATTCATTCATTTATCTGGCCAAGCATTCATTGAAGATCTACACTGAATCTCTTTGCAAAGGGCTGTATTCCATACTATTAAGACAGGTTCTTATACTTAAGCTCACATGGCACGTGTGAAACAGATCTGTAAACAAATTTCCCCCAGTTCAAAGTGATAAGTTCTTTTATACAGATAAAGATTTTTTTCTCCCATTCAAAATGATAAGTACTCTAAAAAACATAGCTATGTATGTAGATGAAGAAAAGGAAGTTATTAATTGTCCCTTGGGAATAGAGGAAAGGCTTTATAGATAAAATAATATGAGCTGGGTGCTTAAACAGTGGCTCAGTAGATTTCAAAATTCTTAAAAAAACAACCAACAGCAAAAAACACATTTCACTTTGTAAACCAATACACACACACAGCTAAAACATAAGTTTCATAAAATAATACTTACACTCTTACGTTTTCTACTATATTCCATTCCATTCCCAGAAGGCCAGTCTTGACCCACTAAATTGACTTTATAACCTTTTAATGAGCTGCAACTCACAGTATAAAAAATACAAGTTCAAAGGAAGAAAAGCAGTTATCCATTTGAAGAAAATATATCCAAAGGGAACAGCTTGTGTAAGTCATGGTATTACAGAAGCCATGACGTAGAGAAAATGGTAAAAATTTCAGTGGAGTTGAATCATGACTGGCATGGGGGTGAAGAGTTGAAAACTGGATTGGAAGAATCAAAGAGAGAAAGGAAAAGATAAGGCTGAGAGGTAGGAGAAGAATGTAGGACCAGACTGTGAATAATCAGACTGTTATTTACTTTTGAGGAATATAGGCTTTATGGTGTGACAACAGTGATAGAGCAGAGATCATTAAAGTGGGAAACAGCATGCTACCCTTGCTTTAGGGAAAGACAGTAATGGCGAGAAAAGACCAGACTGCAATGAGACAGGTGGCAGGGAAAATAATAAAAGCCTCAGCCAAGGTAGTGGCAGTGGGGATGGATAGCAAGGAGCAATTTTAAGAGTTATTCCTAAGAAGGGATTTGAGTTAAAACAACAACAACAACAAACAAAAAAAAAACAACAAAATAACTGGCATTACAGCACACAGTCCTAGTAAAACTGGAACAAAATATATAGCATAGTTAAGACGAAATACAAAATAAAATTGTTCTCATTTGAAAAATTTAAAGCAACCATTCATAAGAATTTATGTAATCAACTAAATATTCTTAAAAATGCAAACAGTTCTTTAAAACTACTATTCAGAATTGACATGGAATGAATTCATATGAATGGCCATTAAATATTTGAAAAAATATCCACCTTATTAGTAATCAGAGAAATTTAAATTAACAAAAACTATGCCACTTCCTGCTTATCAGTTGGTAAAGTAGTTTTTTTTTTTTTTGGTACGCAGGCCTCTCATTGTTGTGCCCTCTTTTGTTGTGGAGCACAGGCTCCGGACGTGCAGGCTCAGCGGCCCTGGCTCACGGACCCAGCCGCTCCGCGGCATGTGGGATCTTCCCGGACTGTGGCACGAACCCGCATCCCCTACATCGGCAGGTGGACTCTCAACCACTGCGCCACCGGGGAAGCCCAGTAGTTTTTAAAAACACGAATATTTTATATTGGTAAAGGTGAGTTGAAATTGGGACTTGCATGGGTTACTGATGGGGTTATAAATTTTAAAGATCTCTTCTGGAAATCAATTGGGCAGTCTGTATCAAGAAACTTAAAAAAATTATATCTGTTAACTCATAACTTCTACAATTTTTTCTTTAAGGAACGAGTCAGATTTAATGAAGACAAACTTAAGTCTGATCAATATTTTAAAAAATGAGAAATTGAAAATGGGCTAAATGTCCATCATTAGGGAAGTGATTAAATAATATTATGTAGCTCTTAGAAATTATGTTGTGATTTGACCTAAATAATAGAAGGGTTTATATTCATAATTTGAATTTAATTATGTTTTAAAGAATAATTAATGACATGTAGAAAATGCTTGTAGTGCTGATGTTAAAATGCAGGCATCAAAATACATGTGAAAGATAATGAAAATATACAAAATTATTAGAGATTACACCTATACTCTGGGATTCCAAGAAATCTTTTTATTTTATTCTTTATACTTTCCTTTATTTTCCACATTTTCTGTAATGAATATTACTTTTATAATCAGATAGCATAAAAGATTTGTCAGTATTATTAGTAATTAAAAATTACAATCATTTTACACATTTACTAATAAGCAGAGATTTTTAATTATATTTTCTCTTTCATTAAATGGGGATGAAAAAATACTACTTCCCAGAGTCTGGGAGATTAAATGTGATCATATAAGAGAAAATGCTATTTTAAAAGTCCTATACATTTCCATAAAAACATTATATACAGATTTTTCTACTATTACATCTTTTAGCTGAGACATTAGATTAGTATGACTAAGATGGCTTCTGAACAACAAAGAATTTCTCCAATGGGCATTTGCAACCAGAATCAAAGTCAAAATTCTAGAAATCTTACAAGGATTCCAATTTAATTTCCTCAAAAGGAACACAATTTAAATGAAGGTTTAATATTTACTCAAAATATAATTATATTGTTAACTAAATGTCAGAATTTTTATATTGTCATATTCATCCTAAAATCATTACACTATCTTTTGTGAAAAGGATTATGGGTGATGATCCTTTTGTATCTCCGCTTTCCAACTTTTCTCTAACATAATTATATTCTCGGTACCAGCCCGAATTATGAATATAAGCCCTTCTATTATTTGGGTCAAATTCCTAGACATACAGGGAACCTGAAACAAAACGTTGGGTACTCTACCTTTTGGGGAGCAGAAGGAAGAAGTCAGATAAGAAAAAACAAAAGACAATAAGCCTTTAAAATTATAGGAAGAGATCCAGGAGACCACAGCGTTATAAAAAGCAGGAGGGATACAAATTTCAAGACAGATATTATCAAATTACCGTGAGTTTGAGAAAGATGATAGTAGGCCAAAAAAAGTCATTGGTACTTTGCATTTGATAAACAGGTACTATCCTAAAGAATAGTTTTCATATACAATGGAAGCAATTTGAATGAATATGATGGTATCTAAATGACTAGACATAGGGAGCTATTTTCAAAACAAACATACTTTGGCCTAAAACAATTCTACAACAACATTCACTTATAGCCCATGATACATGTATATTATGTATATATCGGTGTGCATCCTCATGGATTCTAAAGAAGCCCTAGAAGCCCATTATAAGGTATGGCTGAAGCAGGGAGAAAATGTCCTGGAGAAGAGAAATCTCTGGTTACAGCCCCTTTCAGGCAGTCTTTTCTGAGGCTTCTGACCCTCACAGTGTATTTTTCACCTAATTTCCAGGAAGATTTACACTTTATGTGACTGAGAATTGTGATACCCTAATGTGATGTGTAATTCTTAGAATATATAATACTGCATACTATAATATCCAGGTATAGCTTTTAAAAATGTATTTGTGGTGATTTCCATTAAAAGTTGGAGATCAAGTCTTTAATCAATTAGCATATTCTTTCTTGAAGGAAAAAAAAAAAACCTCTTTAGAATCTTTGCCAAGAACAAAACATCCTGAAAGATAGGAAAAGAACAGAAAATCTGTATTTTGCTAGTGTCCTGATAAAAATAAACCATAATTCTTACACAGAGGCAAAGCACTTAGTTGATTAGATCCTTAAATGTATGTTGATATTTACTGTTAAAGATTAGAAGCAATATAAAAGCAGAGTACAAGACTTAATCTAAATTCTTCTCTAGGTATTTATTGTAAATATAGCGTGTGGCCTTAACACTTTAGAAAGCCTACTTCAAAATAGTAGTAAGAACAGCAAATGGCACTGAATTTGTGTCAGGCCCTATTCTGAGTGCCTCACTTATATAAATTCATCTATTCCACACAGAATCCTGGAAAGTATTTCTATTAATTTTGCAGATGTGAAAAAGTGAGGCACAGATGGCTTAACTAACTTGCCCAAGGTCGCAAAGGCAGTAAGTAGAGGAGCTGAGGTTTGAAACCAGGCGGTCTGGTTCCTAAGCTCAGGATCTCAGTAATTTAGGTAATTAGGTAACCTGCTCTACAACACTGGGGCAAACTAGAAAATGGTTCCCCAAACAGAAATAGTTTGAACCCAAATTGACGTTACACTTGATTATACTGTTCACATTAACCAGAAAAATGTTAATGGAAAACAACTGATTAAATTGCTGTGTTATCTCCAAAGGAAAAGGCACATGAAATTCTTTGTTTCCTATCATTTATATTACAAACTAACAAACTGAAATTAAGGGAAGATGCTAATGCTTTGTAGGAAACAGACTTCTTACCCACTCAGAGTTCAGGAGAAAAAAGAAAAATAGAGGTTTGTATCTACATAGTTTCTAAAATCAATCACAATGACACCCTTTGGAAGCCGTTTCTATGTAGTGGCCGTGAGTGGTGAGAAGACTGCCACGTGGTCAACTCTGACTGCTCATCATAATGTCCAAAATAGCAAAACGCATTCTGATTTTTAAGGTTTGTTTAGGGAAAGGATTCTGATTTTTAGGGTTAGTTTATGGGTTAGATTCAAAATCTAACCAGTTACTCAGTTTCTTGGGGCCTACAAGTCTTTTGCCTGAACCTATGATGCAATAACTCTCAAGATCAAAATGTTATAAGAGCACCTTCTGTTTAAAATATGCATTTTAAGAGAACAGCAGGATTCAGCTCCCCTAACCAACAGCCCTTACTACAAAGATACAACAGATGTTGGTCTGTGTGCAAAGCAAACATCAGCCTTGCTAATGTGGTCTTTGCTGAATTCTTGGTAATTAGACATTTATCCCAGTGCAGAGTCAAGGTCATTAGAGTGAAAGGCTGTAATGCTTACAATTATTTTGCCCCTCATGTTTCTCTGCATGAAGTCAGGGACGGCAGTGCACAGGAGTGAAAGAAGAAATGTTTCCATTACTGCAAAGGTCTCTTGGTACTACAGAGGCTGGGAAACAGAGACTGAGTCAGTAGTAGAATCAGCTACCGTTTGGTTAGACAGCTTGACCTGAATCTGGCCACCCTTTCCCCATTTTCTCCCCTCCCCCTATGCCTTCTGACCTATACAAGGGAAACATTAACCGACAGAATGGCAAGCAAAAAAGCAAGGGGCTAGCAACCACAGCCTAATTAAATTTAACATATTAAGAAGTGGTGAAACCACAGGCAGCTGAAAAGGAGTGCTCAAGTTCAGCACAGCCACCATTTCTAAACACAGTGGGTGCAGTGAACTATGAACAGTATCTGCAGAGGGCAAGCAGGAAAGCAGTGCTCACGGCGAAGTCTTAAAGCACAGCGGTCTCTTCAAATGATAGGAACAAGGAGACTAGGGCTACTGACAATGGCTGGATTAAAAAACATATATATTGCAACTTTTTTCTCTACATAGAGAATATGTACAATTATGTCAGATTCACAGAAGATAGCCACTAATCAATTAGTCAAGCTTTCAAACTCCCTTCTTTACAAAAACAATGCTGGGGAACGACAGATCTTTTGGGGATGCACATTTAGAAAAATGTGCTGTGTGTAATCTAGTTTAAAGAGCCCTGGGCTTGAAGTCAGGCAGCTGTGTTTGAAACCAGGCTCTGCCATTCACTGGTTGTGTGATGGAGGCATGTACTTTTACTTCTCTAGTTTCAGACTCTGCCTTTGGAAAGAAGATTGTAGTGGGATTAAAGGATCCCTTCTAGCTAATTCCATCCATCTCTGAAATCTGACATCAATCACTTCAGCAACCAATTGCATCTGTTTTCCCATTATGTTATAAAAGCATTATTTTAAACGTTGATGATATTCAAAATATTTAACAATCACAATATAAGACTTGACTAATTTGTACAGACACTGACCACATTGCCTTCTTTGGAGGGTTTAGATGCACTGACAAAATATACAGACCATAAAAGCTGTGATGTCAATGACCATGATAAATGCCAATGACCAATTTTTATAAAATGTAGCAGTAGCAACTGAAAATAATGGTATTTAATATTTTTGCTTTTTCCTTGCGGTAGTGGGTCCTTACTCTCACTCATTTTTAAAAATTACTCCTGATTTGATTATTTACTCCATTAGGCTTTTTACATCTTCCTCCATTAATTTGCTTTTATTTTAGCATTTCATTCTTAAGTGTTTGTACTCTATCCTCACTTCCTTTTATTGGTCTTCGCTTAGACATTTCTATCCTTTCTTTACTCACCTACTGATGTCCTTTTCTGTCTAAATGATAATGTTCTTGAAGTGTCATAGACTTATTTTCTATGCTATAAGATACAATAACAGTCTCAGGACACATTAAATGACCATCACCAACATCATTACAATCACCATCACTACCACAAGTCCCACAAGAATATCATTCTCTTAATATCTATAAACATCAAAAACGAAAATATAATATTTCAGTTGCTAATGGATGGCAGTGTAATGACATATCGACCAGCAGAGAGAACTAGGCATTTCTCAGAAATGTGTTGTAAAAGTTCCTTTTCATTTTATTTTCTTGTCCTGCATATTGGTAGGTAGCTGCTACCTTACATGCTTACCAAGTAGCCAGAGATAAATCACATTAGGCACATTTCTGGTACATATCTGGTAAAATGTGCCCACATCAATGGACAAAAAGATATTTAAAAATAAAAATATTATTCAGTTTTACTCCCTTAATCTTTACTTCAAAAAGTCTTCCAAAAATAGATTACTGTTTACTCATACTAGTGGATTAAAACTATGTCAATATGTTCCTAGCGAGTAAACTTTTTCCTTGGCTAATTCTGTTTTTTCTAAATGTCACAATCAGCTGGATAAATTATAATTCAATCAGCAGTTAAGATAACCAGACATGTGAATTATTCTTTAATGTTTTTTCAGTTCCATAACTTCTGAGAAAAATTCCAATCAACTGATTTTTTTTAAAAAAATCTATTCATTTGACTAATTTGATTTCCATGGAATTAATTACTTAATAGTGCTATATAGGAATAGGTAAATATACGCTATTGAAATCTAAGAGTTGAAAAGAGTCTTTCTGCTGCTTTATAAGTTCTATTAAAATGACTAGTTCTGGGCTTCCCTGCTTGTGCAGTGGTTAAGAATCCGCCTGCCAATGCAGGGGACACAGGTTCGAGCCCTGGTTCCGGGAAGATCCCACATGTCCCGGAGCAACTAAGCCTGTGCACCACACTACTGAGCCTGTGCTCTAGAGGCCACGAGCCACAACTACTGAGCCCACATGCCACAATTACTGAAGCCTAAGCGCCTAGAGCCCATGCTCTGCAACAAAAGAAGCCACAGCAGTGAGAAGCCCACACACCCCCAACGAAGGGTGGCCCCCACTCGCCACAACTAGAGACAGCCCGTGTGCAGCAATGAAGACCCAATGCAGCCAAAAATAAATGATAATAAATAAAATAAACATAAAAAAGTCTTAAAAATGACTAGTTCTATATTAGTAATAACAAACACTAGAAACTAAACTCTTAAATTGTAACATTTCCAAAGAGATCCTTTAAAGGTAAATATGGGGCTTCCCTGGTGGCGCAGTGGTTGAGAGTCCGTCTGCCGATGCAGGGGACACGGGTTCGTGCCCCAGTCCGGGAAGATCCCACATGCCGCGGAGCGGCTGGGCCCGTGAGCCATGGCCGCTGAGCCTGCGCGTCCGGAGCCTGTGCTCTGCAACGGGAGAGGCCACAGCAGTGGGAGGCCCGCATACCACAAAAAAAAAAAAAAAAAAAAGTAAATATGACACTACTTAATTTCCAAAGAGGTAGTTAAGGAGGCTTAGTATCAGATTTATAAAGATGCTCTGAATATATTTTGTGAATCATGATTTGGGGACTAAATTTGCAGAACCCAGACAAAAGAATATTCAAAATTATAGAATAAATTACCTTAAAACTGATGCTCATTGTCTGATCTTAATGGCTATTTAGAATTTTCAGAATCAGTAAGGAACCCCCAAACTCATTTTTTTTTCCCTAATGGATTTAACCCTACCCAGGGTCACCTACAAATTTATTCTGGAGTTTATTGAAGTCTTCCATTTGTTTTAATAAATATAATTATACAAAAGTCCTGGACATATTTATTTAATATTTTTAAAAGGAGACTAGGATGTCAAGGGTATTTTCTCTGTTTCATTTCATTAACATAAATCACTCTGGCTAAGATGAAACTCCCTACACGTGAACTGCATTAAAGCAACTCTACCCCTTCGGAGGAAAGTCGGAGTCAGGCCAGCTCAGGGACTTGCCTCAGTCCTGGTTTTGAACACGTTCACAAACAGGTGCAGACCCTTCACACCAAAACCAATAGGAAAGTGTGCGTTCCCCATGCAAACACCAATTGCTCGCCCCACCTGCACTTTGATTTGTTTTGTTTGAATTGACTTTATGTTCCCTTGATGAATCCTGTTTATTTAGGAAAAAAGTCTGCCTTAACATACACTGGAAAGAGAGAAAAAAAATCCTTTACTTTGATCTCCTTGGCATGTGCCCTAGGAAGAAAAAGGTATCCCAGTTGAATTTTTATGTCAAGACCATCCTCTGTCAGTGCAGTTTCTCTAAGAAATTCTCCACCTTTGTAGAGTTTCTCTGCTTCCCATCCCTAGCTAGATTAGCCACTAAATTTATCTGAGGCTCATTACATGATATGTTGTACACTGTTTCATTCTAAATAACGGCAGTACAAGGCATTAGGGTTAAATAAACCAAGACATATTTACCATCAAACTAAGAAGATTAATTTTCAGAGTCCCTCATTCACATGAACCCTTTCCAAGGCCTTGTACCTATTTAAAATTTTTTTCCTTGGCATTCTTTCTCTGAAAGAGAGCACTCATAATCATAGAAGATTGAATGAGACCCATAAACTGAGGTCTGACTCTGAGTAGAAATGATAGCATGCCTGTGTTGTGTGAAATCATCCTTCCCTGGACACCTATAGAAGCGGGGGCTTCTTATAAGGCTTGGAGTAGCATCTCTTTCCCTTATATGTGTTCTCCTACTGCATGGTCAATATTTTATCCTTTGTTGATTCTCTGTCTCACAGTAACTTTCACTCCCAACTAGGATTGTATACTTCTCCAAGGAAAATGCTGGATACTTCTGCATTTTCCTCCAACAGCAACTAGCCCAGAGTTGAGCCCACAGTAGGTCAGTTACTTGTAAGGCAGCTTTATGCACATCCATACCTATGACAGATACCTCAAGCCCCAAACGCTGAATTAAGAAACTGATCAGTCTGTCAGAACACAGTTGTGCCATTTTTGCACCCCTCAGCAGCCATGTCAGAAGAGTTGTATCTGGGAATAAGTTTCCAATAAACCTCAGTTTCTATGGTATTTCACCCACAGGCATATACCTGCCTGGCAGAAGGGAAGAAGGCATTGCTGAGTGGCTGGTATATTTCTAAAGATATATATATTTCTAAAATAAGTATAGGGCTCCCCTGGTGGCACAGTGGTTGAGAGTCTGCCTGCCGATGCAGGGGACACGAGTTCGTGTCCTGGTCCGGGAAGATCCCACATGCCACGGAGCGGCTGGGCCCGTGAGCCATGGCCGCTGAGCCTGTGCGTCCAGAGCCTGTGCTCCACAACGGGAGAGGCCACAACAGTGAGAGGCCCGCGTACCGCAGGAAAAAAAAAAATAAATAAATAAAATAAAATAAAATGAGTATATTTCTAAATCCATTCATGTTTGTCTTAGGAATACACTTAGATTCCCATTTTGAATGAATGGTGAGCAAACATCCAAGCTTTTCTTTTAGCCCTGACACTAGCTTCCTGTGTGATCTTCGTAAGTACCTTGCCCAATTAATAAGGATGTCTGAGGACAAATAAAACATTACAATAGATGCAGGGCTTTTGAGCTTTGGGAAGAAAGATACTTCTTTAACATTGGGCCCAGGAAATATCTATTGACGATTCATGGAGGAAAGCATTATGTAGGTTTATTCTAGGGAAAAATTCTTCCCTCAACTGTCATTTTGGGAAGAGAAGTGTCACACTGCTGCCTCTCCCAGAACAAGAAGTACAAGAGTCTGCATTACATGGAACACTGCACATTACAGCCACACCACAGTTTCCCAAACACATCCCATACTTGGCATATTAGAATCAGGGTCAATTCAGCCAAGGAAAGCTGCATTCTTTGTTATTCAAGAAAATCATTTTCTCCTTTTTTTGAATCTATTAAACGTCACAAAGGTTTGTGTGTCATAACGTTATTAATGACTTCTGAATGTTTTGATATAAATAATTTTTGGTTTATTCTTGTGTTTTTATTCAGGCATTTTTCTTTCACTTATATAATTCAACCTACATGGATATCCTAAAGACACTGGTTGAGTACTTAAACACCCAGTAAAACAAAAGAGCATTTTAAGCAAACAGCTGAGGACTTTGCTGATTTATTGCTCTGATAGCCATAATTATCTTTTGAATAAATATGTGATAACCATAGCTGTGGTTTGATAAAGTTCAGGACATATGTACATCTAGAAATATTATCTTTGGAAACAAAATGACATTGCCACACCATGACACCCCAGGATCCACTCCCAAAGCCACTTTCTTTTTTAACCAGGAAAAGTAATATAGTTTAACTCTTACTGCCTTATTTCAGGGTGTGCTTTCTTATCATGAAAGGTATTTACTTAATTGAAACTCTTCTCTTATTGACATAAAGGCAAACTAATATACCCTCTTCTCCCTCAGCAAAATATAGTCATGAATAACAAATGAGGCTTTAATATTTCTTAAGTCCATAAATGGATTTACCCATAAAACCAATTATATGTTCACACTGCAATTAGTTGCTAATTTTAAGAGTTAAAAAAAACCCAATCCATGTTTTTAATGTGTCATATCTGATCTAGTAAGTTTGGGAGATATGTGCACATATTTAAACTGAAAAGAAATACACACAATGACTGTAAAATATCACCAATTTGCTATAATTCTGAATGGCAGTAACGTTACCCTAAGAAAATTCACTGGATGATTTAATAGTGATATCAAAGGAAACTGACCCTCCTTTCCCTTTTCCCTCTCTTGTTGCTTCTCTGTTTCTCATTCCTTCTTTGTCTTTATGACCATGTGTTATCTAAGAACTATCTAGATGTAACCAGTGAGAAATGGAGAAGACAGTCTGTAGAATATGGCTCACCCAAGTGCTCAGTTTATCTGATAATGAAATATTATATTTTATATATAGCACTTGTTTATATTAGATTGATTGCTGGAATCTAAAGGGTAGATATATTTTACTTACTTTTATATTATCATGTTTATTTAATTAATAATGAACTGTCTAAAGTGCCAACTAACTTTGCTCCCTCTATATCAGGATTTCCCAAACTATGTTCTATGGAATGCTAGTTTCTGTGGTATTTGCAGTTCTTTTGCGGGAAAGAAACTGGGGAAATGGAGAGTTCCATGTTCAAGTAATTTGAGGAAATAATGTGTTAAATAATCTAAGATTTCCTTACTACTGGAATTCTAAAACTCTTTAATATGCTTTTGCAAATTATCAAGAGGAGATTTTTCACCAAAGGATACTTCTTATTGGTGATAAATGCATATTATTATCCCCTGTATCTCATGTTTAGCAGAACATAGTGTGGAAGATACTTCTACTGGTATCTCAAATTTAGAGCTATTATTGGACTGTCTTGCTCTCCCAGATCTTTGTGTTGCCTGTCTTACTCTACTTAGGCCACCATAACAAAATACCATAGACTGAGTGGTTGAAACAACAGAAACTTATTTTCTCACAATTCTGGAACCTGAAAGTCTGAGGTGAGGGTGCCATCCTGGTTGCATCCTGTAGAGGGCTCTCCTTCTGGCTTGCAGATGGCCACCATCTCGCCATGTGCTCACAGGGCCTTTCCTTGGTACATGCATTCAGGGAGAGAGAGGGAGAAAGCTCTCTGGTGTCTCTTATAAAGACACTAATCTCGTCAGACCAGGGCCCTGCCCTCATGACCTCATTTAACCCTAATTACTTCCCAAAGGGCCAATCTCTAAATACCATCACATTGGGGGTTAGAGCATCAACATATGAATTTGGGGGGGACAAAAGTATTCTGTCAATAACCGTGCCTAATAAAAAAAATATATTTTGAATTAGCTGAATACTCTAAGACTTTTTTTTCTTTTGATCTGAGCAGACATGTTCATCACTGACAAAAAAATCTGTCAAGGCCTCCTTAATTTCTCTTAGGAGGTTAGGAAGTGGACGCTCAGTCTTGTTTTCTCAATACTGCTTTCCCTGGGTTCTCCATATGGTTACTTAGGCCCAGACACATCATCCTTGTGGAGAGCTAATGCCCAGTCCAGCCTGTGCATAAGAATACTCAGATAGGAGTACTGGATGAATGGTCCCCAGGATCGTGCGTGAGATCAGAACACGTTAATGTCAAATTAACATAAATAAGGCAAAAATAGTTGTTTTTATTTCCAAAAGAGCTAAGTCAGATGGTATCACTCATGACTTTCCTACCCAAGACGTGATAAGTAGGGCAAGAAATAGGCCTGAATTCCACGTCCCTTGGCTTTCATAGCATGACCAGATCTCCTTGTCGGAGAGGGCTAAGGCTTGAATAATTATTAATTCGCTAAGATGCATAATCCATCTTTACCAAATGGACCAAAAGCAACAGCGCAGCAGCAAGCTTGCAGAGGACAGAATGCTTGGTGACACTGCAGCCAACCCCTAGGAGGGAGACTTCCTCATTTCTGCTTCTTGGCTTTGAACTGGATTGAGAGCACTTTTGTATAACCCCTTTGTGAGAGATTCTAGAAGCTGGGATTTAATTTTGTAGAGTCTCCTGAGGGGTCTTTATTCCTCAGGGTGTCAGGACAACTCTCACACCACAGGAGGGTTCCTCACTTATTTCCACTTCAAAGGAGCATTAATAATAATCCTCCTTATTACAGAATCCAACCAGACCTTTCTGGTGTGATGATTAATTGGGAGGTGTTACTTTTTTTTTTCCTCCAATATATCAGGTGCAATCATTTCAGCCCCTAAAAATAAATGTTCTCTCTGCAAAAGAACAGCAACAAACAAAAATGTTTTGAAAAGTAATCACTTGTTTAAAAAATGGAAATTGGGCTTCTGTGTTGTAAGGAATGTATGGGCATAACGGTGAAATCCAACACTGGTAAATGATCTGACTACCTCAAAGTGAAGTTTTTGCCTTCCTACAGTGGCCTTTAACCCTGCCCTTTCCTCCAATCTGAGAAGAGCTGATGTTGATGGAACATATAATGGCCCCTTTCCTGTGTAGTAAAGTCAGCAATAAAGCTTAGTAATTAAGGGTACCAGGGAGGCCCAGCCCAGCAGGCTAGTGGTGTGGCGAACACTTTTAGAACTTCAAACAATATCAAAGTCACTAAGAAGCGGGCCTAGCTCCGTTCTGGTTTGAATTAAGCCTCACTTCCACACGCACTTTTCAAATCCAAGCTCAAACAAGAAAGCCAAGGCCTTCTGGATTTCATTAGAGCCAATTATCTTATCTGTTTCATCTCAGACCTGACCCTAAGGCTGGCAAACAGCTATTCAGTGCATTTGTGTGGTTGTTTGAGAAAGCCTCCAGTCAGCCAATGGCCCGAGGACCTGCTAATTAAAACACCGTTGCCCCCTGCCTCTAGTGATTAAATATTTTCAAGCTTTTGTAAATAATTTTTCCATTCTTTGCCCCAAGCCTCAAAGGTCCAATACATGCAGTAATTTATTTAGTTTGTCAGAGAAGACTGTTGGAAATAGGGTCATAATGGAACCTTTGGAGACTTTTATGTCTTGGTACTTCTGAAAGTGACAGTTTATAAACCAGCCAAATGTGTATACTGTTCTGATGTAATTATGGCCTAATGGCCTTTCTCCTTTTGAAGTGATATAGTGTATAACAGGCTTACATTTTGTCAATAATCATATTTCCTCAAATGTCAACATGATACCTAGCATTGGAATTTAATGAGATCATTTAAGTCCTAGAAATTGTATCAAGGTACATTGCCTTCAAGCTTCTTGCCTGAGGGTGGGTCACAGTCAGGAAGACTAGCTTGGGAAGACTAATCGAATTCTTGCTTGCTCTTTGTGGCAAGGACCTGCTGGAGAACACTGAATTCTTTCCAGAGCCGACTTCTGAGAAATCAGTGAGTGATACGATGATGCCACTTCAGACAAGAAAATATTCAGGGAGAACATTTAGAATTAAAATCATTGGATTAATAACTTTTTCCAGACCTAATTTCTATTCAGAGTGATCTGAGAACTTCAGAATGATACTTATCTTACAACTGGATTGTGGGGAGGGGGAGGACATTAAGAACTTGCTTTGTAGCTGCGACGTACACTACAGCATACATGGGTTTGCTAAACACCCCAGGAAGCCCACCACGGCCCTCCTAACACATGGACTTCCCTGCCCCCCAAGCTCCTCGGGAGTGACCCGGCCATGTGTGCCAAGGTGCATGTAATGCCAGACTAGCTCCTCCTGGACCAAGACACAGACAGAGCAGTGGGTGAGCATACACAGCCGACAAACACCTCTCTTCCCTACTGCCCTGGGCACAGCCATTCAAACTCACAGCTCTTCTGGCCAGCTCAGTCATGTTTTATGGGAGGAAAATAAAAATCCCGGGTTTTGTTTGTTGTTCTTGTTGCTCTTTTTGAAGTATTACAAGAAAAAATGTTGGCAGGCTCATTAGCTGCATCCAGTGTTCACTAACGCACCTATGAAAAAGAGCTATGGGACGGAGCAGCTCTGCTTCTGCTGTTCTTAAAATGACACTTTGGTCTTATCCTAAAGAATAGGCTTTTAATAAAAACATCCACCAAAGGCAAACAATTAAACAATATATAAAGCACCAGGGGGCAACCTCGTGGTTCAGTAACAGTCTGGAGCCATTCCAAAGCAGAATATGTGGGTATTGTACAAGGAACAATACACTTTTCCAAAGGTATTATAAAACAACAAAATTTTAAAGTGGGCCTTCAAACTTGGTACAGGATTTCATGCTCAGCTCTGACAATGGGATGATCTTTTTACATTCTAATTTCTTCAAAAGCATGTTTAGAGAACTGTGTCAAACATTATGTCTGTATATCTATATAGAGATATCATTGCTTTTTTAGAAGACACAAAATAGTAATTTGTTTACTTTCAAAAAATTGACACTAGTAAACTAACAAGTGAGTGATCCTTCTTTCATAATTATTATTTTTCATTTGGATCCTGTATTTGATTTATATCAATTGTCATACCCTCAAATAACTAAACAAAGGGCAATATATTAAGCTTCTGACAGACTTCAGTCTTCTGAGTAATTTAGAATTTAATCAGATAACTAAACTGAATCAATAAAATAAGACACACCCCAGATTTTATTATTTCTGTCCCTGCCTTTTTCACCTGCTGAGTCACTTGGAAAAATTATGTTTATTGCAGAAAAAGGCATCACTGAATAATTTCTGCAAATGTATTTTCAATTTAGAAGTCCTGGAATACGAAAGGGAAGTGATAGTATCAGAAACTTAGACAAGGGAGAGGACTTGGGTACACAAAGCAAAGTCAGAGACCCAATGCGGCAACTTTAACATTTAAGAGACTTCTGAAACTGAAAGCACAGAAGATCAAGCTTTCTTTGGGCTATAAAACTTTTAAATTATAAATCTGTGCCAGCTCCATGCTTAATCTGGATTGTAAATAAACTCCCCTCCACATCTTAGCTTTCACTATTATTCAGTCCATTTCAGTAATTCCAATATTGCTTTAATTTCAAGAAGTTATGAAACAACAAAAAATATACATCCTAGGTGAACCAATATTCTGTTTTCAACTACAACAATATACATCTTTAATACATAAGATAATATGTAGAGGCTATTTTTTGACGGCCATTTCTGCAATTATTTTGGGATGCAAAATATGCCCAAGTTGAGATGCAGATGGATTTAAAATTCTGCTGAGATTGAAAGGTGACTCACGCATCCATCTCCCCCTTCTCCAGACCACTTTTTTTTTCTTTTGGATAAAATGTCTAATTTTTTCTCCAGAGGCTCAGACTGTGTATTCTCAAAACTTTTTTTTTTGGCTGCTCTGCATGGCTTGTGGGATCTTAGTTCCCCAACTAGGAATCAAACCCAAGCCCCCTGCAGTGGAAGCGTGGAGTCCTAACCACTGGACTGCCAGGGAATTCCCCTCTCACCCACTTTTTAAATTGCAAAATATGGCAAGAATGTTACTTTGCTGAGCCTTTCCCATTAGGAGTTACGCAGTCTATAAGCCTGCTGACCTCCGTATGGCTTCACAACAACAGGGCTGATCTTTGGAGTAGAAGATGTTTAGACAACAAATACCCAGAACTGGGGCGCCCATAAGAAAGATGGACAGATTTATAAGAGTTACAAGGACAAGTCCTCACCCTTCTATAAAAGTGCCAGAGAAGTTTAAATGTCTATATAAATGGGAACAAATGTTGACAAGTTTCATCTACATGACATCAAATCATTGGGATGAAATATGGAAAACTGAATCTATCATTCAGATATCTGATGTCATGCAAAGACCTGGACTACTATCTGAAAGTCCTGCCTACCAGAAAATGGTGTAAGCTTCAGCCGTGAACCTCAGACGTAATATCTGAACAGACTTCCTATTGAACACAAGTTTCCCAAAGTGGACCCTTTTACTTGGAAAAGTTAATAAGTAAATTTCTATTAGTAAACATTATATTTATCTAGTTCAGAAAAAAGATTACAAATTTACATTTATGGTATATTAAAACAAAGTTCTATCTCTTTTTTCACATTATTTGTCATCTCAAACTTAGTTACAGTAAACTTTAGGTGTGAAATCATGGAAATGGAGGGGAATTATTCAGTTTCAAGATAACACATGAAGAACAAAAGGCATTGAAATTTGGTTAATAAATAGTTGTTTAATGAAATACAGGATAAGTGACTTTTATTTGGCTTTATCTTACCAGTAAATGAAGCATAATCTTAAAATATTCACTAAAACTGTGAAAAAAGTGTGACTCCTTAGTTTATTAATTATATTTTTCTTCCATTCTGGCTATGCCATAATTAACTGCACACCAATTCCATTATTACTACATGAGATGATTTAAGTTGATGAACTGATCTGAGCTGCTTGACAGTCCAAAAGATCTGCTATTTCTGGCCTAAAATGCTTCACAGTAATATTTCGTAGAAAGCTTTCATTTCCTGATATCTCTGAGTATTACACATATGTTGGGAGGATTTTGTGCAAGGCAAGGGTTTTGTAATCCACCGTTCCATCTTGAAAATAAAAACAAATCGTTTCTAGTCACGCAAACTGCTTTCTTTCTTAGAGAGAAGTGCTAAGGAAAAGTTAATAGAACATAGCTACTCTTTTAATTAGTCCTTATTATTTGGAAAACTGTATAATTGCTACACAAATTCCTGGAAATTTCTGGCTTTAAAACTGTTCTAAGTCAGAAGGGAAAAATGTCTTAAAATTTTTACAGTTGATCTGACCTTTTAAAATAATAATAAAAACTATGCCTTGCATTTGAACTATTTTAAATAGTTCTTCACAGAAGATAATATAATTCACATTTCAAAACTTCAAGCACTTCAAGACACTTCCTGGACTTTTTACCTGAGTTCTATACTGTCTAATAATATCATATCTCTTTGATGCTCAGCTCAAAAATGAAGTTTGCAAGTTTCCCAAGGAAGACAGGTGTGCATAAGATCAATTTACTCCCAGGGTCAAAGAGCAAAATTCTAAGGGTATCTAGAGACACACACCTATAGAAATTGTAATTTTTTGATGAAAATTGGTACAATATGTTGCACAGATGAAAGAGAAAAAATTATTCTTAAACTATACTTATTGCTGAAACTAAAGAGCAGATAGAGCTGACAGCTTTCTAAAATTTATTCCTATGGATCTTTTTCTTCTGACCTATTCTGATAAAACTTCTTGAAACATCTCTATATGCTGAATATAAAGAACAGAATCTGGACAATGAATAAAACTGTAGATCACTCCAGCAGTAATTTCATATGTATTGCTCTTCATTGAAATAAAATATCAATAGATGAAAATCATTACTGCTTTGTTCCCAAGATTGATTGACAAGTTTGGATTTGAAGCCCACATCTTCTTTATTAGCCAAGTCTTTCAGAAAGAGAAAATGTGGGCTTGATTTGTGAGCTATGATAAATGGTCTGAGAAAGATGGTAGTAGGGCCAATTTGATATGTACAGTATTTCATATTGGCAAATTGCTTCAAGAAATTCCACCCTCTTTCCCAAAATGTCTTCAACATCCTTGGGAAAATACATACTATCATGAGCATAATATATTTGGTTGTCATTAACAATTGAAAATCCATTTCAAGACTGGGAAGCATCAACCACAGTTCTTATAGACAAAATAAGACCCCAAATCATTTTGCAGTATTGAGTATGATTTTTAGATGACAACAAATCATTCTTTATTTCAAAATTGGAGCTAAGCATTCATTTATCAGTCTATGTTCTATTAAAATTTAATTTGGGTTTTCTCAAGTTCAATCACATACCCATTCCAAAAACATCTAAATGTGTACATAATAAAAAAAGATCCTTGTTTTAACAAAAAAGGAAAAAATATATTTTCCATTGTAAACAGTCTCGTTATCAAAAGGAAGAAAAATTATAGGGGTGTTATTTGATAGGCTTAATGTGGCACATGAGGAAAGGCACAAAGAGAAGTGGCTTGGAATTATTATATGATACAAGGGTAGTGAGAATCAGGGAGAAATTTTCAATTTTAAAATAGTATTACCAATTTAGATGTCGAAGATAAATGCTGGATAGACCAAAATGCACTGGCAAAGAATTTCTCACTTTATTATTGTTTTGTTACCCCTACTCTTGACAGAGGAACTACAGTTTATAGCTCAGGGCCAAAGGAGTACTGTCTCTACACTCACACTTTTTGCCACCCAGTCCCTGATCACCGTTAACCAGCTATGTGACATCAGGTAACCAACCTACTGAACTCAAGGGGGGCTTGGTATCCTCATCTGGAAACTGGGGGCACTTAATTCAACAACTTGTAAAGATGAAAAGAAATGAGCAACTAGCAAGTCCTCAATGAATTTCTATATTACTATGATATTATTACCATTATATTGTTATTATTTTTATAATAGTTTTACTTTACATTCTCTTACCATGAAATTTCACTAAAATATGATAAAAATAAGAATAACCATAAAAATATGTACTTAGTTGTCATTACCAACGAGAGAACATAAATATTTACTATGATCCCATCTCATTTCTCAGACAGAATTAAGCAACCTCTAAATTTCAGACTATGCATATGCCAAGACTATTTAGAAGTCAGTGCTCTAAAATTAGTTATTACAACAATGATATGTTTGATAAAACAAAAGAAAATAAAATATTGTACTTATTTATGTTCACTGCCCAAAATTATCTACTATCATTCCATGGTAAATTCTACCACTCTAAGAAAACTCCAAGCTAACCATTACTGACTAGTTGTCTGAGGAATAGCTGCTCTATGAATATGACAATTAAGGGCTCTATTCTCTGCTCTCAAGTTAAATGCATACGTTTCTATTTTTGCCACAAACAGGAGAAGTCATAGGAAGCTCTATTTTAAAGATGCTGTATCTACAATAGAATTGACAGTGTGACAGATGAACTGAGAATAGATGTTATCTAGTCAAGTTTCCAGTCACAGTTTTGTATCAATGGATTTTAAATTTGCTTATATCATTAAAGCAAACAGGTATAAACCAAAGACAACGGAAAGAGATATAGGCTGTTTGGGCTCTTTGTATATGTCCAACTGATTCAGCTGCTTTGACTTCGTAATAAATATGCTAATTTTTAAACATTCTATTGGTTATATGGTCAAAGTATTTTAGCAAAGGCTACATTTGCAAGCATAAACACATTTTGATTAAAGAGATACTTCATAAATCAATGAAAAGAAAAAACAACTAGTTTACAATAGAAATAACAACACATTTTTTTTTTTTTTTGGCGGTACGCGGGCCTCTCACCGCTGTGGCCTCTCCCGCTGCGGAGCACAGGCTCCGGACACGCAGGCCCAGCGGCCATGGCTCATGGACCCAGCCGCTCCGCGGCCCGTGGGATCCTCCCGGACCTGGGCATGAACCCGTGTCCCCTGCATCGGCAGGCGGACTCTCAACCACTGCGCCACCAGGGGAGCCCACAACACATATTTTGACTATTTATTTTCTAGAGTAGATAACTTGCTCAAATCCTCTTTTTCAGTTGGCATACTGACAACCTTGGTGAAACAGAATCATTCTGTTTAGAAGTTTTCCCCCAGAGGTGAACATGCCCGAAGACCTGATATTTACAGACCCTTTGTATTTGGAAATCCTTACCATTAACAAATATTAATTATGGTAGCTACAGACTATAAACACGTTAGCCTGGAGAGCAGTAATTTTTTAAAAATCACAACTTGTTTGCATCTAAGGAACCCAGATCAACAGCTCTAAGCCAACCTCTTAGCTTGTTTTCAGTGTGTGCCAAATGAGTCATTTATTATTTCATCAATACCTTCCAAATGTAAGGGGCTTAACCTTTTTTTTGAAATTAAAAATCCAGAGATCATCATTCATTCACTCATTCATTCATTTATCTATCCAATAAAATATGAATAATTTGAAGGACTATTAATATTTTATTTCTACATTGGAAATTGCTACTCTTTTTTTTAAACACGTGGAGATGTTTTCCTCATTAGATTCAATTAGAAGCATGAGATACATATCATCTTGCCCAGTATGATAATACAGTATGAACAGACTACTAATACTGTTAAAATTACCATACTACCCAAGGTAATCTATAGATTCAGTGCAATTCCTATCAAAATACCAATGGCATTTTTCACAGAACTAGAAAAAAAAACTCAAAATTTGTATGGAAACCCAAAAGAGGCTGAACATCCTAAAATATCTTAAGAAAGAAGAACAGAGCTTGAGGAATCACTCTCCTTGACTTCAGACTATTATAAAAGCTACAGCAATCAAAACATTATGGCACTGGCACAAAAACAGACACATAGATAAATGGAACAGAATAGAGACCCCAGAAATAAACCCAAACATTTACGGTCAATTAACCTATGACAAAGGAAGCCAGAATATACAATGGAGAAAAGACAGTCTCTTCAATAAGTGGTGCTGGGAAAACTGGACAGCTACATGTAAAAGAACGAGATTAGAACATTCTCTAATATCATATACAAAAATAAACTCAAAATGGATTAAAGACCTAAATGTAAGACCATAAAATTCCTAGAGGAAAACATAGGCAGAATACGCTTTGACAGAAATCATAGCAATATATATTTTTTGGATCTGTCTCCTAAAGCAAAGGAAATAAAAGCAAAAATAAACAAAAGGGACCTAATTAAACTTAAAAACTTTTGCAAAGCAAAGGAAACCATTGACAAAATGAAAAGACAACTAACTGAATGGGAGAAAATATTTGCAAATGATATGACCAATAAGGAGTTAATATCCAACATATATAAATAGTTCATACAACTCAACATCAGAAAACCAAATAACCTGATTAAAAAATGGACAAAAGAACTGAATAGACATTTTTCCAAAGAGGACATGCAGATGGCCAACAAACACATGCAAAGATGCTCAACATCGCTAATCATCAGAGAAATACAAATGAAAATCACAATGAGATATCAGCTCACACCAGTCAGAATGGCTATCATCAGAAAGAACACAAATAACAACTGTTGGCAAGGATGTGGAGAAAAGGGGACTCGCACACACTGTTGATGGGAATGTAAATTAGTGCACCCAATGTGGAAAAGAGCATGAAGGTTTCTCAAAAAATTAAAAATACAACTACCATATGACCCAGCAATTTCACTCTTGGGTACACATCCCAAAACAACCAAAAACACTAATTCGAAAAGATATAGGCACCCCAATGTTCACAGCAGCATTATTTACAGCTGCCAAGATGCGGAAGCAACCTAAGGGTCCATCAACAGATGAATGGATAAAGAAGATGTAGGGTGTGTGTGTGTGTGTGTCTGTGTGTGTGTGTGTGTGTATGCACACAATGGAATACTACTGAGCCATAGAAAAGAATAAAGTTTTGTCATTTGCAGCAACATGGATGGACTTGTAGGGCATTATGCTAGGTGAAATAAGACAAGAGAAAGACAAATATTGTATGAATCACTTATATGAAAAAGCTAAAAAAATACAACAAACTAGTGAATATAACAAAAAAGAAGCAGACTCACAGATATAGAGAACAAACTAGTACTTACCAGTGGAGAGAGTGAAGGGGGGCAATTTAGAGGTAGGGGATTAAAAGGTACAGACTATTATGTACAAAATAAGCTACAATGATATATTGTATAACATAGGGAATATAGCCAGCATTTTATAATAACTACAAATAGAGTATAACCTTTAAAAATTGTGAATCACTATACTGTACACCTATAACATATAATATTGTACAAAAAATAAATTCTTTTATATAAATAACCACTTTAATATCTATAGAACTCTTAAAGTATTAATCTTTAGAAAAACTGTGTCCAGCACTCATCTAGGGATTATGGATAAGACAGAACCATTGGAACAATATTTTGAAGTGACTGGAATAGAAGCTGCTAAGCAGGCATTTAGCAAATTTGTTGAATGAAGAGAAGACATTTGAAATTGTTACAAGCAAATGAATGGGTGTTCAGAGTTCTTTGTGAAGCATGCTCCTTGAGGGACCAAGAGATAGAATTCATGCAGGTCCCTCACGGGTTTCCAATGCTTCTACTGTAGTGTATTACTCCCCCTTTCTTCTCTGATTTATTTATTAATTGTTTCATTCAGCCAGTATTACTTAATAGCTCTTCTCTGCCATGCTGTGTACTAGGCATTTGTGATTTAGGTTTGGGGTAGAAGGCCTTATGTTTCAGTATAAGTTCACTATGCTTTATCACACCTTAGTCTTTTAAGTCATGA
Source organism: Phocoena phocoena (assembly GCF_963924675.1). Classification (NCBI taxonomy): domain Eukaryota; kingdom Metazoa; phylum Chordata; class Mammalia; order Artiodactyla; family Phocoenidae; genus Phocoena; species Phocoena phocoena. The sequence goes on from NC_089227.1 coordinate 34,703,350, forward strand.
ATAGTAGAAAAGAGTAGCAGTGTGGTGGTATAGAAAGAGCATAGATTTTTTTTTTTTTTTTTTTTTTTTTTTTTTTTTGCGGTATGCGCACCTCTCACTGTTGTGGCCTCTCCCATTGTGGAGCACAGGCTCCGGACGCGCAGGCTCAGCGGCCATGGCTCACGGGCCTAGCCGCTCCGCGGCACGTGGGATCTTCCCGGATCAGGCACGAACCCGTGTCCCCTGCATCGGCAGGCGGACTCTCAACCACTGCGCCACCAGGGAAGCCCTAGAGCATAGATTTTAGAGCCACATCATGGCCCTTCCATATAGTAGTTCTGTGGCTTATACAGACCACTTAAGAAACAGCCATGATGTCTATAAAATTTATAATCTAGAACCGTCATGTAAGACCTTAATACAAATACCCATAATTATTTAATAAAATGATAACCTTAGAAATATATTTTAGGTGAACATAGAAGATATTTGAAATTATTTGAAGATTTTAAAAACTCTTGAGAAAAATCTGAATCATAACCTTCAATTATTTCAGAGATGAATGATAACTACAGGGAAGAAACAACTAATTATCTGTACTAATTTAGATATTCTATTATATTTTTAAAACTATGTTTAAAACTTATAGCAAACATGAAAATGTTTGGTTTGCCTGCAATTTTATTTTTGCCACAGAAAAAAACACATAATAGAGACCACAAAGGCAATATATATGCAAATTTAAAATTAGCAGCCATCTTATATCCTATTATAAATGGAGTTTCAGAGAGGCTTTCCTTACAAAGATACTTATCATAGTCCAGAAACAATTAAAAATTGAGAAAAAAGAAAAGGTACCATTTACTTTTCTCCCAACCTCTGTATTCTGCACCCAGGCACAGATGCCAGAAAGAGCTTTAGTTTCAATACTTAAAAAAAGGATTCTATTAAGAAGGATATGCTTATAAAATAATACTACATTAAAAATTATTTGGGAGTCTATCGCACTAGAGCCCCAAATTAGAAAGAAATTAATATATTTAGCTGGGCACTCTTTGCCTGCAAAAGACTTTACGAAGTATGATCTGTATACCTGCCACACAATCCCCCCCTCACGCTCTTGAGCCCACAGAGCAAGGTCATTTTATGGCTCCATGCTTTTCACACCACAGTCTATTCTCTCGGCCTAGTATGAATCCCCCTACTCCAATTCTTTTACCCCTTAAAAACTCCCACTCATCTTTGAATGCACAGGTTGAACAATACTTGATGAAGCCTTTCCCGAAACCCTTCAGGAAGAATTCATCATTTTATCCTCTCTATGTCTAAGGACATCTGTTCACCAGAACAATAAGTATCACTTCTATTAAGTTCCCTGAGAGCAAACTGGCTCTAAATTCCAAGTGCTCGCCATTGTTCCTGGCACATACTAAGTGTTCAATGAATATTTTTTGAATGAAAGACTTACTTTCTTGATTCTTCCTTACAAAGTTTACAAGTATTTCTAGTTATACACATTGAGCAGCAAGCAGACATGGTATAGTATAGTTAAAAACTGACAGAATTATTATAGTTTAAATCTGGTTCTTAAATAACTATGAATATTAAAAGTCACAATTTTACATTTCTGCAGCCTAGATGAATAATGCTGCTTCTCCTCTAATTAAGCCTGGATATGGTGACCACACGGGGAAGTTTAAAAAAGTTTTCTAAAATAAAGTGTCCACATTCCAGGCAAAGAGAAGGTGCCATTCTTGGGGACGTTCAAACACTTTCAGGAGCACTTGATTCACTTAACCATTTCAGTAAAAAATCAATAGTGTACACTTAATATCTGTTTTCACATTATTTAATGTAATTGTTGTGTTCAAAGGGGTTCTTTTAAAAAAATCTCATCTACCATTAACTTTGTCATGAGAGAACAAACAGATACAAAATATTAATTATCCTTCCCTGCTGTGAATGCATAATGCATTCTTATGTAAAGCAACAGTACCACAAATAGTATTGTGATAATAAAAAACTAGTAATTCTATGTTGCAGACCAATGACTATGATCACATGCTATGGTAAAGTTGAGAACTTAATGTGTGTATCATGTAAGCTACTAGGTCAACTTGGTAAACAGACAAATATTCATATGTGAGATAATGTAAAAATCTATTATCCCATTAGAGTTCCTTTAAAACATTAATACTGTTTTAAGTTGCAAAAAGAATTCATAATATTGAAACCCCTACAGTTTCTTAATATAGTTGTTTACTTTTACTGCTAATTAACGCAAGATATCTTCATAGACAACCTAAGTCAAAATAAATAAACTTATTTCACCTATTTTTCCTATAAATAGTAAAGATACATGTACTATAGAACATGTACATTTTTTTCAAAGTACAAATCTGAAATGTGAGTAGAATTTTCCTCAAATATCAAGACAATACATTTATTTTAATGTATATTCTTAAAAATAGCAATTTTCTATCATTTTTCTTGGGCCTGTTTTCAAATGAGAAATGACTCTCAAAGGAGAAATTGAAGTATGAATGATACACAGGACAACAGAAACCCATCAAACCTTTACTGACTAAAAAATTTTCTTATCTATTTCAGATGCGTTGTCAACAGGATTTTTCCCTTGGGAACTTATAACTGGCAAGTTAGCCAAAGAAAAGAATGCTTCAAAAATTTCTTATCATGCAGTTGTTTGCTTTTGCTTCAAATAAACAAAACATCCAAAATTCATGCAGTACCAATAGGTTAAAATCTCCTAAAATCTTGCAAGTGAGGCACATATTGACATAATCTTCTATTTTCCTTAAAACATAGACCTTTCCAAACACTGAACAAAATTTTAATTCCAGAGAATAAATGCCTTAAAAAACTATATCCAAAACAACAACTTTTAATTTATTGTATTTCTTGTTTCAACTAATTTTTAGAGCTCTTTAGAAAAATAGTAGCAATGTGTATACATTAATATACACTTTAATTACTGCCTGCATTTTCTGAAGAAACTGGCAACAACCAATTAATCAGTTGGTGTTTTAATGTGAGAAGGAAAATACACATATTACGATAGGGAAAAGTCACTTACTTAACCATGAAATGAGACTGCCTAGGCCAATGTTCCTTGGAACTAAGAATGCCAAGTGGTGCTGTGTGTAAAAATATGTGCAAAAAATTCTTTAGTCCAGTGAAGTTTGCGAAATATCTGTTCAAAAAAGTTAAATAGGTAGTAAAGGAATTCCCAGAGCGGTTAATATGCTAATGTCCATTCTAAATCACATCATATGTCATAATAGGCAGAATTTTCCAGACTACTTAATAATAAAATCTTTTTTTCCCTTTTTTTTTGGTAGAAAGAGGGGAACATTCCTGGCCATTGACTACAACTAGGTCTTGATGTACCTTTTTTTGGTACACATACTCCTTAAGTGGCTTTGTAGCAATATTCAGGTCCCTCAAACCAAACATTTTTTGGAGCTTTAATAGAATGACTCCTTTAGCTACTTTACCTTAGTTAGAAATTTACATTTCCCTTTTACATTTGGTGCTGTTTCATTTGTTTTCTAATTTTCCACTTTCAGAGAAAGAAGTACCAACCTGAACGCTTCAAGGTACTCAGTATCTCCCATGGGGGGATCAAGGCCACCTGTCCAGGCAATATTTATATTGTATCCTTCTCCAAGGCCTGTTCCAACCTAGGAAGAGAAAAACCACACCACAGTGGGTAGAGAAGAGCACAGGGAAGAAGCAAGAAGAGAGGAAAACAAACACATGGGAGCTCTTGAAATAAACATCAAACAACATGTCAAATCAGCCCAACTTTGCTTGACAACCAGTGCTCTGGGTTATGCACTTGTTCTGCACTGGTTCTTGGTCCCGTGGGACAATTCAGTAATCTCGTGTAATTTAAAACACCAGCAAAGGACAAGAAAATTAGGGGTAATCATGCAATGCAATTACCTGAAAGATACAAATAAAAGTGGGGCTCTAAAGAAATAAACCGAACCTCATTTGGGGCTCCACTGCCAGGGAAAAAGTTCCCTTCATCATAGCGATGGAGTGAAATATACAGGATGCTGGGGTCAGCATAAAAGGCCTGCTGTGTACCATTTCCATGGTGAACATCCTACAGGGGGGAAAAAAAAAAAACCAGATGACAAATACAGTCGTGTCTCACTCTGTGTGGAGACAACTTTTCTAATTTCTAGTTCCCTGTCTTTCTACCCCACCCTCCTTCTCATTCGCTGTCTTGTATGTCCCTCTTTCTTTCTCCTGTTCAGCTTGCTTCCACACCACCCCCTTTACTTCCTGAACTTTCAGGCAAATTACCCTTTAATGCACTCATTTTTTAAACTGGCTTCTAAAAATCAGGAAACCACAGCAAACATGCCCTGGAGACTCCAGATGAGCAGTCATTGAGAAAGCCCAGTCCTTTGGTACAATTAGATATTTATACACCGGCCCTTTGTACTCTTTACTTCAGTGATGGAATCTCGCATCCTGTTTTATGGAGGAATTTTATGACTTATTAACTGCCAACAGTTCATAACCCCTTAGGCTTAATTAACTAGCCTCATTGGCCTCTGAAGAAAGACTAATGTTTAAACTACAAACTAGTATTTTGCAGAAGGATCTATGGCTTACAGAGCATTTTCGCAATTCTTGACAGAACACTAAACATACGTGTATGCATTGATTTGCCAAGTCCCACCATTAAGGTCAAAGGCTTTGCAACCAGCTGAGTAAATTGGCTTTCTTGAAGCGTTCAATTCAGTTAGCAGTCCCTCAGCAGTTAGAATGACTTCAAAAGAGATGCCAGATGCAAAAAGGACTTTATACTTTATTTTGGTAAAATCGTGAAGGCAAGAGTCAAAGACACAGGAGCGTGAGCTCATTAGCTATTAAATCATTTGGGCCAAAGCAGAAAGATGGCATGGGCTTTTATGCAATCTTGTCCAATCTGCCTAATTTTAATATTATATTATGGCTCTCTTCCCAGCCTCCTTCTTCCTATTTTTTCTTTCTCCACACCACTCCCCCTTCCCACAGGAAAATAAAGGGGCCTGTTTCATTAAAATGAAAGAAAAAAAATTCTTAGGACATTTGTATTTGATAATGATTCAAGACTTAATAGTTCTTTTTTTCTAATTGTTTTATGATATAAACATGCTGGAATTGATAAAAGATATAGGAAAAATAAAACCAATAGCATTTTAAAAAAATCCTTACTAAAGACCCCAAGTGTCAAGAGTCTCAGTTAATATGGTTCCTAATAGCTTCTGAACAAGATAAATGACTCATAAAAGTGAATAACCTATATATTTGTATTTAATATAATATTACTGCTACATGTGTAACATTTATAGTTTCAGGTTCTGTTATAAAAAAGTATTGGTCACTTGTAACTACTTACTTACACTGTATTTTATATGAGTAAGAATCACACTATTTTCAACAATGATTCCTACAATTTTTGAGTCAGGTACAATATTAAATATCTTACATAGATTATTTAACACTTATATGAGGTATATGATATTATTGCTGATTTAAAAGGTAAATAGACTGAGACTTGGAGAGCTTCAGTTATTTTTCAAGACAGCGTCTTGAATCCACTTCTCACTCCAAAGGCCAAACTCATAACCATTATGCTGTTAACTTACACTTACATTCATTATCTCTTTGATCTTCTTAGCAAACCTATGAAGTGAGACTGGTGGTCATTATTGCTCCTTATTGAGGTTTATATAACTTGTCTCCACTTCAACCTCCAGCCCAGAACTCCCTCACTAGACACCACCAAAACCTCCTTTTGGTGGGTTCTAAAAGTAGTGAGCTTGCTATCCACAGTGTAGACATACACTAATCTTCCCCCCTTTTACATAGTACACATGTCCAAAATCAATTAAGGAATCATAAAATATTTGGAAAGAAAGGCATCTTTCCAGAAACTTGTACTGACTAAAGGCATACACACACATCAGGAAAAAAAATAGCTTACTGAAAAATATATATATTAATTCCTGGATTTCTGAACATTTAAAGGAAAGGAAGGAGGAAATAGCAAAACTTGTCCTTTATGAGAACAAAAATGATACAATTTAACCCACAATGTCTTGAATTTGCTACTGGATACCTAGAGGATGGACAAACAAAATACTTTGAAAAATAACAGTGATAGAATGTTTGCATTGCTACTACAGGATAGAATTTTTAGTCAGCGTTGTAAGAAAAATTTTTTGCTGGGCCTAGATACATCCACAGTTTGCAAACCAGAAAAATATTGCCTTGATGTTGTAAAGGTTTATCTAAGAAGGTCAAATAAAAGATCATTTGTCTTAGATATAAAATAATATGTTCTTCAAAAATGTGTTGGGTGCTTATTGTTGCACAAATTTCAGAATAAGAAATATACTCTTGCCCACAGCACAATAAGGTTTCAACAGACATTATTCATTAAAATTCACAAACCCATTCTAAAAATACTCGGATAATTCTTGATTCCATATTTATATTCACAAAGCATTTAGAGATAAAGGTAAGTCCAAATGTGCCTTTTGTTTTGGGCAACAACTTATAATCTTGAGAGTATTTTTCCAGTTTCTCTGAAAATATAAATACAAACTACTTACTGGTCAGATATCATCTGAGGATTTTTTCTCCACAGCAACAAATATATACTAGATCAATATAAGACAATTATTGGTGATTATGAGGACTTACTATAGTAAGGAAATGAACCAAATCATGAACAGCCTCAAAATAGATCTTGTATCTAAGATTTGCTGGGAAATACTGAAAAATAATTTCGCTATTTTGCTGGTTAACGACATACTGTGAAAATTTATTCTATACAAGGATTTAGAGCCAACATGTTTTCACTACAATGTTAAAATAGCTCTGAATAAATTATATATTCTATCAACTAATGTTATCACTTATAATTATTTAGTACGGGCACTTGCGACAATCCTTTGGTCAAGTTTGGTGCTTGACCAAAAATGGAATTGCCTAAAATCTATGGACATTTGAAGTGTCTTTTTTTTTTTTTTAATGAAAATAGCCTAAAATATATTATTTTCAACTGAAGGTCACATTACATAAAAGCTACCTGAGTCATTCAGGCAAATCCTACTTCTAGGACAGGTTCACGCCCTGAACACAACGGCCAGTCTCTTGCAAGCTGAAAAGCAAGTGCACCTGCTCTCTTTCCTCACCAATCTGCGTATCTTTGGAATCTTCCCCAGAAGGAGAACTGGAATGAATAAGCTCCACAGATCAACTAGAATCATTCCTGCCTAAAATACTCAACGCCTCTGATATTTGGCTGTGGCTTCAAATAGGGGGTGAATTAGAGCTCTCTGTTACTAGGCATCTAAAAAATGTGGAATCTAGCTGCTCAAACAATGGAGTAGCTCTGCCTTCTGTTGGCCTAGGAATTGATGGAGCTGGTTCATACCATTTAGCTAAAGTTAGTGACTTTGTATATGCAGGAATGAAGTTCTTCTGCCACTGAAGAACCTTCACTTTTCTTCTGTTAACTTGCAGAACAGACCTGTCAGCCAGGGAGAACGGATGTCTCAGCGCCACGTGGCACTTTAAAACTTCCTTCTCGGCAGCTGGAAGAAACAGGGGAATTTCCTCAAAGTATCCCTGCAGCTGCAGAATTTGGAAGACTTGAAAGTAAGAATATGCGGGCTGGTGGTGATCTCAGAGGCAACCCTTTGGACAGAACTTCATATGTTTAGAGAATATAAAACAAAAACTTCTCTTTTACTATAGCCTGTTGGGAAATCAGTATCCTTTACGTGGGATAATGGAGCAAATTCATAATCAAAGGCCAGTAAGCTTACAGGACACTCCTAATAGCTACCAAGCAACTTAATTTATAAATCATATCAAATTACATCCAACAATCTTTTATTCTTATATTCATGTACAAAAACAAAACCTTACACACAAATCCTCTGAGGTACAAAATATTCATCTATCACAAGCCAGGCATTTTAGCCTTCAAGTCTCTTGTACAATTCATTGCTTTAGAGTTTGGATGTCACAAATGTGCTTTTAAAGAGCCTCTTAACAGTTATTATCTTCATAGTAGAGGAGATTCCTCAGAAAGTAATACTAAAAAATTCTTAAGGATAGGGTGACAGTTTAACAATCTCCTTCCTGAATAATTGTGACAAATTTAGAAAGCATAGAAAAATTTTCCCACAATCCTTGGTCTTCGTCTGCTACCTTTCTTCAAGTTTTTTGCTTATCTTTCGAGCAAAACTTAAGAGTTCTAGAAACATATTAAATATTTTTTAAATTTACCATCTTATAAATCATGCAAGCCAATGATTATTAATTATTTAAAACGTCATTTTGTATATACATGGGAAAATAGGTACTGATGTTCTCCTTTTTGTAAAATTTTAAGACCTTGCTGCTGTAGTATATCTAGGCCTTCAACACGTTTCTTTAATGTTGAACTATGACCTATACTGAAACATAAGCATGTTTGGAAAATACATGGGAAGTTGGGTTTCAATACTCTCAGCACCAAAGAACTTGCAGAAAGGCTACACTACAGGATGTGGAAAATAACCATTCCTACCAAACAGTACAAATGGTTATCAGTCTTTCATTCCTTTTATCTTCATTTTAACTTGACTAAGTATTTCTTCACATGGCTTGGTTTGTGCTCTCTCAACCCTTCGGTGTGCCTGCTTAACTGAATCGGAGGGCGGGACAGGGAGGCCACGACTTCCCAATAAGATTTAATTATGAGTGCAGATATGAACAAGATTTAGACTATTAAGGCTTGCACTTCAAAAAAAACTTTTAACATATTTTGCCTTTAAATCTTTTATCACCTGCAAAAATTAATTAAGTGCAGATGTAGCAGGTTAGCTTTGGATGCCAGGGTTCATTTCCTGTCTATGCTTTGTCAGACAACCTATTACACCTCCTCGTGAACTGGAGGCAAACCGAAAACGGGGCTCATAAATCACCAGTCAGCTCTCTTTCGCCCTTTCCTGGGTTGGTCCTTTTGTATGGGGCAGATCTCCAGCTCATTATTCACAAATATACTATAGACAACCTGCCAAGTGTCATCTGCATTTAAACAAACCATTTGTTAAACTAATTATAACTCCATTGTGTAAGAATGCATCATGTTAAAATGCAAGACTAATCTAATGCCTCTGACTTTTAATCACTCAGGGTTCCTGCCGGGAGTCATCCCAAACTGGCATACATGATCTGAGATCTTTTCAGAAAAAATGACATGCTGACTTGTTTTAATAATACCACTGTTGCACAACAAGCAATATGATTGCTAACCAGGGGAAGTGGCCAATTGGTTACCAAAGCAACAGCATTCTTTCCAGCACATCTGACTATTTAAAGTCTATATTCTGCAGGGAAAAGTAAATTCAGGTTCTGTTGGGTTATTTTAACTGTGGAAGTATCAATTCATTTAAGCATCATAAAAGTTGCCCTGATCTGCGCCTTCTTCTCATTAAATTGCAGTTAACACCATGAAAGTGAAACGCGAATGTTTATGGTTTCAGAACTGCAATCCTGAATTTAATGAGTTTCCACATTCAAAGGAAACACACCCTTCAGTTGTTTGCAAGTGCGAAAAGCAAGGCAACCTAACAGAGAAATACAAATACACTCCCTTTTATCTAGAGTCACTGAAAATGCAGCTCTGGCCAGGAATACATACCAGATCTACAATCAATATCTTGCTTATATTTAGTTGGTCTCTCAAGTATTTGGCGGTAATTGCAACTGAATTAAAAAAGCAGAACCCCCTGCGGAATAGAGAAGAACAGAGAAATAAGAAAGCAAATCAGCCAGGAAAACCATTATAAATAATGTTCAGAGCATTTTTTAAAATGCTATATGATCTCTGAAGCCATAAATCTGCTTCTGGGAGTACCTCGCAAGATTTCTCAGTCCATCTGCTAACAATTAGAGGCTTCAGAAACATGCACGGGGCAGGTGACCGCCAGGAACCGTGGCGCTTGGAGATGGGCAACAGTCCCTGGTACTTACATGGCTGTGGATTCTTCAGCGTGATGGCCTGGGGGCCTCACAACAGCAAATCCATTCTGTAAGAACAAGACAGATTTTCATTGATCAGATAGGAGAGGCTTGCTTGGATCGCCATGTACTACAGAGCATCAGGCACACACAAAAAGACTGAAATCTGTAAGAGACTTCAGAGCTTGTTTTCTTGCCCCCATTACCATTTCACAGAATGAACAGAAACAATACATATGATCACATTTTCTCAGATCATGTCTCAAAAAGAAGGCTCCCACAGAGCCAGGGGAAGAACGGGGATTTGGGAGTTGTACCTAGCTGGCAAATGTGTACATCAGCTGTTATACTAGCATGATTCATTTTCAAGAACAACTTATTTTATGACACCAGCATCCTAGAGAGGGAGAACAAATTCATTTTTGGTGCAGGTTTGGGTCAAAGTTCGGAAAGACCACGGAGGATCCAAAGTGAAAATTCTTTAGCTGGATTTCCTCAATGATTATTTCTACTCCAACGTCAGCAAAATGATATATTTACACTCACACACTCACATACACACAAAAGAAACCCAGAAAGGTGAAAAAGAGAACAATGGAAAGCCCATATTTCTTCCAGTCTATAAATTTAGCTTGGATGACTGCCAAGACTTGCAACTTTATTGGATTCCCTAAGTCAATTTCTAGCCCACGTTCTGGAATTTTATAAAAATTCCAGGGCTGAGTAGCAATCAGATCTATCCATGATCAAGGAATGCCTTAACCTCCAGATTAGTTGGAATGCATCACGGAAAGCTGAAGTAACTCCAGCATGAAGGCAGGGAACTATAAATCCTTGCAAAGCCAGCATGCTCAGAAAAGCTGGGCTGCTTGACGTGAAAAAAGAAATCATTTATCAGATGGCTCACACCACCTTTCACTTAACTATGATACAAGTAACATGGCTCACGACACAATGTTTCTTTAATATACAATCCTAAAACTTTTGAAATAATTTTAATATACCCCAGGGATATTTTTTCCCAGATCTTACCACAAGCATAAAGATAGTCTCAAGAAAAATAACCTATTCCCAACGGCTGTAAATATACATAAATTTTTCTAGAACATAATGGTAATTAACACACAATGAGTTAATTTGCTATATATTTTGATGGGCATATACATAATGATAATCCCAGAAGCAAATTAGAAGTCAATCACACAATACCAATTACAAATCTAGGAATAATGATAAACATACTCCCTATGCTTGTTCTCAAGCAAGTTACTATCTCTGTGGCTATAAAAGATTAATATAAAAGAAACTATTAATGAACAACACAAGACAGTAGAGAGTGCAATTTTAAGATTGTGGAGTGAAACTCTAGAGTGCTACATGACTTCTGAGAATGGAGAATTCTGTAAAGATTAGATATGTGCGAAATGTTTTACTGCAAAAACAGTAGTTAGGGTGAAAATAACAACCAATATAACACAAAGCAAGATAATTAGCATGTAACAAAATTTTACAATTAGATTAACAATACTAATGATCTTTTATAATTCAATTAAAAATACTACGATTTGTGTATTAAAGGGCATGACTAGACAATACAAAGAAGAAAACATCCAGTAATCAATAACTATAAGAAAAAATATTCACCTTAATTAGTAATCAAATACAAGCAGATGAAAATCCCAATGGGAAGCCATTTTTCCACTTAGGACAATAAAACTTTTAAAAATATTCCATGCTGACAATGGAGGGGTGCCTATATACTGATAAATGATGTCTGCAGGAGGATAACTTATTATAGTCTTTCTGGAAAATAATCTACCTCTATACATTTAGAGCCTCTATAAAACATTTACCCTTTGAACTAGTAATCTACTTAAAAGATTTTTGCTCTAAAGGTGTTATTGTATAGACAAGTATTTATGTAAAAGATAATGTTTTATTTACAATAGGAAAAATGGGAATGATCTAAGTTGGTTAATATTAGGAGAATGGTTAAATGAAATATGGTACATCTATACCATAGAATATTAGAGAGCCATTAAAATTTTGTTATAAATATTTAGTGGAACAGTAAAGACTTAGCAATTTACAAGTACTGGTGTTGAAAATAATACATACAGCATGATATATCTGAGTGATAGTATTATGTGGATTATATTTAATTTATAATTTCAAGTATTTTCCAAATGGTTTTACAACAAACGTCAATTATTTCAGAGTGAAAAAATACTATAAAACAAAGAAAGTTGAGAGGTAAATTTTAAAGGGTCTTACAAGAAGAGCTGTGTTCATAAAGGTGAAAAAGGAATTAAATGGTACTCTGGGCAGGGGGAAAAGCATAAACATGGCTCAGAGAAAAAGAGTTTTAGAAAGTATTATGTACAGAAAATGAACCTGAATAGAGTTCATGTTAAGGAAAAAAAATGGAAGTGAAATAGCACAGGTAACTAGCTAGATTATAGAAGACAAAAAGCCAAATAGAATTTAATTCCATCTTCTTCTTTTCTCTTATGGCCAAATTCCTTGAACAAAAGGTCTGCCTTTCACTTTACAGTTGTCTTCAGTCACCTCTACCACTTTGCTCAACTACTTGATTTTAGATCGAAAATTATCTTCTTGCCAATAACAAATATTTTCTTAGTTATCATGATCCACCCAAACATTCCAATGTGTTCTCAGGAATGGCAAACTCCCCTACATTTTCCAAGTCTCTTCTGAGGGGCCCCTGCCTTTCCTTAGTTGAAACCTGGCAAGGCTGCTTCTCCCATAATATGCTCAGGTGGTAGTTATTTCCTCTCTCACATCTCACCAACCTGCCTGCAGCAGAAGATGGAGCTTGTGTTCTCCTTTCTCATGGCTGCTTTGAGACCATGAAGCCCACTGCACCAATCCTCCACAACACTTTCTTGTAAAAAAGGATTAGATCACCCAGAAAGAGAGAAGATAGAACACAATTAAGATGACTGAGTCCTGGGGTAGTCCAGCTCTCTTTCCCTCCTGTTGGACTAGAGGAGTTGTTAGTCCTCCTAGAATCTATCACCTGTGGTTAGGATACCATCCCCTCCTACTTTTCCACTATCATTTATGTTTTCCTCACTAACATATTAAATTCGTATTAAAATTCCCAATTATATACATTTCATCAAGATTTAAATAGGCTCAAGTTCCTGCCATCTTGAAAATAAAATTATATATATGTTAACTAAGACAATACAAATACACACACCCACACTATATATATATACATATATATGTATATGGATATATATATATAAATATATATATATCCATCCTTGCTTTGAGTGACCCTTCTAACTACCACATGTCTTTTCTTCCCCTTTAAAACTCTTGAAAACGTGGTTTAACCTGCTTTCTCTTTTTGCGTTTTCCTCACCTCTGCCTCAGTCACCTATCTCTAACTTATCTTCCACCTCCATTAGTCCATTAATGAAGCTTTTACTAAGGTCACCAATAGCCTCCATGTCATTAAATCTAATGAGATTTTTATGCTCTCAGGCTACTTGGTCTCATTAGCTTTCAACACTACTGGCTACACCTTCCTTTTTAAAAGATTCTCTTCCCTTGGCTTCTGTGACTTCTTACTCTCCTGGCTTCTTTATCTCTCTTTCAACTTCCTCATCAGTCTCCCTTAAGGCTCATACTCCTCAACCTGTTCATTAAATACTGAAGTTACTCAAAGCCCAGTCTTAGGCTTCTCCTCTCCTCTTTCTATACTTACTTCGTAGGCAATGGCACAACTCTCGTGGAATTCAATTACCACCCATCATCAGATATTTCATAGATTTTTATTTCCAGGATGAACCCTGCTCTGAGTACCAAAATACCAGCCCACTTCCTTGATACCTTTGCTGGGATATCCCAAGGTCACTTCAAATTTAGAATATCCAAGATCAAACTCCTGATCTTCTCACAGCCTTCCCTAACTTAACCAATGATACCATGATTCATCCAGTAGCTCAAGTCAGGGACCAGTGAGTTATCCTTAATGGCTCCCTCTCCCTATTGTTCTTCTATCTCATTTTAATTCATGACCAATTCCTGTTGATTTTGCTTTTAAATATCACTCAAATCTATGTACTTATATCTATATCCATTCCTTGAATATTTTGCCTTTGGAATTTCTGCCTTTGTCTCCATCACTCAGTTAATTTCTTAGCAATTTCAATAACCACACAGAATATCTATTCAATATCATGATTTCTTAGTTCTCTGACTCCTTGCCTTCCATAAATCTGTCTTCTATTTACAGCCATACTCCTAGACCTTACCATTACCAATAAATAACGACATCTCCTCCAAAATCTCAATGTCAAATATCCTACCCTCCTACTCTCCTATTTTCCAGTTGAGGCTTCAGCAGCACTGGGACTTCCAATCCTTTGACATTACTTAACTTTAAAAAAAAATTTTTTTTTGATGTGGACCATTTTTAAAGTCTTTATTGAATTTGTTACAAGATTGCTTCTGTTTTGGTTTTCTGGCCATGAGGCATGTGGGATCTTAGCTCCCTGACCAGGGATTGAACCCGCACCTCCTGCATTGGAAGGTGAAGTCTTAAGCACTGGACTGCCAGGGAAGTCCTGACCTTACTTAACTTTTGATGTACATCATTCAATCCCCAACACCATGTTCCCTTCCCTCCTCATCTGACTTAGACTTCACAGTCCATTATTATATTTACTTCCTTGCATATATTTTTAGACAACTTGTCCTTTTTTCCTTCCAACATACTCCCCTGGTGTGTTGGTCTGCTAGGCTCCCAAAATAAAATACCACAGGCTGGGTGCCTTTAACAACATAAATTTATTTCTCTTAGTTCTGGGGGCTGGAAATTGAGATTAAGGTTTGGCAGGGTTTGGTTTCTGTTGAGAGCTTTCTTCCTGGCTTGCAGATCCATCTCCTTTGTCCCTGGAGTCCTCACTCAAGGCCATTCTCTGAGTGCATGTATACAAGCACAGAGAGAACTACGGTGTCTCTTCCACTTCTTATAAGAACACCAACCCTATTGCATTAAGGTCCCACCCTCATGAAATCATGCAACCTTTATCATTCCCTCACAGACCCTTTCTCTAAATTTGGTCACATGGGGAGTTAGGGCTTCAACATATAAATCTTGGGGGACACAAATATTCAGTCCACAACATACTTTTAGTCACTTTGTCCTTTTCTTCCTTCAACATACTCCCCTGGTAAAACTGTAACTCTGATTAAACACAATTTGCAACTGCTCTGTCCCTGCACCTAAGCATATATAAAACCCACACGCCTGGTCTTCCTTTAAATTCACGATTAAAAACCTCGGTAGGCTCTTCATGATGCCTAGCAATCATACTATATTCCTTAGTCGATTAACTCTCCAAGCCTTTCGTATGGTATTTCTACCCTCTTCTCTTTCTTCAAATCTCCACTAACCCCTACTCACCCTTTACCCTTTGTGATGACTTTGCTTCTTATTTCACTTATAAAATGGAAGCAATTAGAATAAAATTTCCTCATCGTTCCATAATAAACTCTATCCACTTACTAGTCCCCAATAAGATCTAAGGGCAATTAATTTCCCTGTGCTGCTTCTCTTACCTATTCAAAGACAAAGTACCTATAGTTTCCCCTTCTCTCTACAATATCATTAATTATTTCATCTGTTAGATTATTGCCACCACAGTAAAAAACATATTTATTTTTCCTCTTAATATAAACAAAACCAAAATGACAAATAAGAGTATTATATTATAATGCTATAATGTAATACATAACACAAAAATAATATAATGCAAATAATAATATGATAGATAATAAACTCCAATATTTGATATTCATTTAATCCAAAAATATCTGAGGGCAGATAATATTATTATTCCTATATCACAAATGAGGAAATGAAGGCACAGAAAGATTAAAGAACTTGCTTTAGGTTCATGTCTAGCAAGTGACAGCTGGGATTCCATTTCAGACACTCTGACACCTAAGAACAAGCATTTAAGACCAACAACATTGCACAAATGATCTGGCCTCTGCCCACCTATTTTTTGTTTTTTTGCATTTTTAAAATTTATTTATTTTTTAACATCTTTATTGGAGTATAATTGCTTTACAATGTTGTGTTAGTTTCTGCTGTACAACAAAGTGAATCAGCTATATTTATACACATATCCCCATATCGCCTCTCTCTTACGTCTCCGCCAACCCTCCCTATCCAACCTCTCTAGGCGGTCACAAAGCACCGAGCTGATCTCCCTGTGCTAGGCGCAGCTGCTTCCCACTAGCTATCTATTTTACATTTAGTAGTGTATATATGCCTATGCTACTCTTTCACTTCTTCCCAGTTTACACCTCCCCATCCCAGTGTCCTCAAGTCCATTCTCTACATCTGTGTCTTTATTCCTGTCCTGCACCTAGGTTCATCAGAAGCAGTTTCTGGTTTTTTTTTTTTTTAGATTCCATATATATGAGTTAGCATACAGTATTTGTTTTTCTCTTTCTGACTTACTTCACTCTGTATGACACACTCTAGGTCCATCAACCTCACTACAAATAACTCAATTCCGTTTCCTTTTATGGCTGAGTAACATTCCACTGTATATATGGGTCACAACTTCTTTATCCATTCATGTGTCCATGGACACCTAGGTTGCTTCCATGTCCTGGCTGCAATGAACATTGTGGTACATGACTATTTTGAATTATGGTTTTCTCAGGGTATATACCCATCAATGGGATTGCTGAGTCATATGGTAGGTCTATTTTTAGGTTTTTAAGGAAACTCCATACTGTTCTCCATAGTGACTGCATCAATTTACATTCCCACCAACAGTGCAAGAGGGTTCCCTTTTCTCCACACCCACTTCAGCATTTATTGCCTGTAGATTTTTTTGATGATGGCCATTCTGACCGGTGTGAGGTGATACCTCATTGTACTTTTGATTTGTATTTCTCTAATGATTAGTGATGTTGAGCATCCGTTCATGTGTTTGTTGGCAATCTGTATATCTTCTTTCGAGAAAGGTCAATTTAGATCTTCTGCCCATTTTTTGATTTGGTTGTTTTTTTGATATTGAGCTGCATGAGCTGTTTATATACTTTGCACATTAATCACTTGTCAGTTGCTTCATTTGCCAATCTTTTTTCCCATTCTGAAGGTTGTCTTTTCATCTTGTTTATGGTTTCCTTTGCTGTGCAAAAGCTCTTAAGTTTCATTAGGTCCCATTTGTTTATTTTTGTTTTTATTTCCATTTCTCTAAGAGGTAGGTCAAAAAGATCTTGCTGTGATTTATGCCAAAGAGTGTTCTGCCTATATTTTCCTCTAAGAGTTTTAGAGTGTCTGGCCTTACATTTAGGTCTTTATCCATTTTGAGTTTATTTTTGTGTATGGTGTTCTAATTTCATCCTTTTACATGTAGCTGTCCAGTTTTCCCAGCACCACTTATTGAAGAGGCTGGCTTTTCTCCGTTGTATATTCTTGTCTCCTTTATCAAAGATAAGGTGATCACAGGTGTGTGGATTTATCTCTGGGCTTTCCATCCTATTCCACTGATCTATATTTCCGTTTTTGTGCCAGTACCATACTGTCTTGATTACTGTAGCTTTGTAGTTCAGTCTGAAATCAGGGAGCCTGATTCCTCCAGCTCTGTTTTGCTTTCTCAAGATTGCTTTGGCTATTCGGGGTCTTTTGTGTTTCCATACAAAAATTGTGGAATTTTTTTTAGTTCTGTGAAAAATGCCAGTGGTAGTTTGATAGGGATCGCATTGAATCTGTAGATTGCTTTGGGTAGTATAGTCATTTTCACAATGTAGAGTCTTCCAATCCAAGAACATGGTCAATCTCTCCATCTGTTTGTATCATCTTTAATTTCTGTCATCAGTGTCTTACAGTTTTCTGCATATATGTTTTCTGTCTCCTTAGATAGGTTTATTCCTAGGTATTCTTTTTGTTGCAATGGTAAATGGGACTGTTCCCTTAATTTCTCTTTCAGATTTTTCATCATTAGTGTATAAGAATGAAAGAGATTTCTGTGCATTAATTTTCTATCCTGCTACTCTACCAAATTCATTTGTTAGCTCTGGTAGTGTTCTGATAGCATCTTTAAGATTCTCTACGTATAGTATCATGTCATCTGCAAACAGTGACAGCTTTACTTCTTCTTTTCCATTTTGACTTCCTTTTATCTCTTTTTCTTCTCTTTGTGCTGTGGCTAAAACTTCCAAAACTATGTGGAATAACATCAGTGAGAATGGGCAACCTTGTCTTGTTCCTGATCTTAGTGGAAAAGGTTTAAGTTTTTCACCACTGAGAATGATGTTGGCTGTGGGTTTGTCGTACATGGCCTTTATTATGTTGAGGTAAGTTCCCTCTATGCCTACTTTCTAAGTAGTTTTTATCATAAATGGGCGTTGAATTTTGTCATAAGCTTTTTCTGCATATATTAAGATTATCATATGGTTTTACCCTTCAGTTTGTTAATGTGGTGTATCACATTGATTGATTTGCGTATATTGAAGAATCCTTGCATTCCTGGGATAAACCCCACATGACCATGGTGTATGATCCTTTTAATGTGCTGTTGGACTTTCTTTGCTAGTATTTTGTTGAGGATTTTGCATCTATGTTCATCAGTTATATTTGTCTATAGTTTTCTTTTTTTGTGACATCTTTGTCTGGTTTTGGTATCAGGTGATGGTGGTCTTGTAGAATGAGTTTGGGAGTGTTCCTCCCTCTGCTATATTTTGGAAGAGTTTGAGAAGGGTAAGTGTTACCTCTTCTCTAAATGTTTGATAGAATTTGCCTGTGAAGCCATCTGGACCTGGGGTTTTGTTTGTTGGAAAATTTTTAATCACAGTTTCAATTTCAGTGCTTGTGATTGGTGTGTTTATGTTTTCTATCTCTTCCTGGTTCAGTCTTGGAAGGTTGTGCTTTTCTAACAATTGGTCCATTTCTTCCTGGTTGTCCATTTTATTGGCATAGAGTTGCTTGTAGTGATTCCACATAATTCTTTGTATTTCTGCAGGGTCAATTTTTACCTCTCCTTTTTCCTTTCTAATTCTGTTGATTTGAATCTTCTACCTTTTTTTCTTGATGAGACTGGCTAATGGTTTATCAAGTTTGTTTATCTTCTCAAAGAACCAGCTTTTAGTTTTACTGATCTTTGCTATTGTTTCCTTCATTTCTTTTTCACTTATTTCTGATCTGATCTTTATGATTTTTTTCCTTCTGCTAACTTTGGGGCTTTTTTGTTCTTCTTTCTCTAATTGCTTTAGGTGTAAGGTTAGGTTGTTTATTTGAGATGTTTCTTGTTTCTTGAGGTGGGATTGTATTGGTTTAAACTTCTGTCTTAGAACTGCTTTTGCTGCATCCCACAGGTTTTAGGTCATCGTGTTTTCACTGTCATTTGCTTCTAGGTATTTTTTGATTTCCTCCTTGATTTCTTCAGTGATCTCTTGGTTAATTAGTAGGGTATTGTTTAGCTTCCATGTGTTTGTATTTTTTACAGATTTTTTCCCTCTAATTGATATCTAGTCTCATAGTGTTGTGGTCGGAAAAGATATTTGAGACGATTTCAATTTTCTTAAATTGACCAAAGCTTGACTTGTGACCCAGGATATGATCTACCCTGGAGAATGTTCCATGAGCACTTGAGAAGAAAGTGTATTCTGTTGTTTTTGGATGGAAAGTCCTATAAATATCAATTAAGTCCAACTTGTTTAATATATCATTTGAAGCTTGTGTTTCGTTATTTATTTTCATTCTGGATGATTTGTCCATTGGCAGAAGTGAGGTTTCCCCTACTATGATTGTGTCACTGTCTATTTTCCCTTTTATGGCTGTTAGCATTTGCCTTATGTACTGAGGTGCTCCTATGTTGGATGCATAAATATTTACAATTGCTATATCTTCTTCTTGGATTGATCTATTGATCACTGGGTAGTATCCTTCTTTGTCTCTTGTAATAATCTTTATTTTAAAGTCTATTTTGTCTGATATGAGAATTGCTATCCAGCTTTCTTTTGATTTCATTTGCCTGGAATATCTTTTTTCATCCCCTCACTTTCAGTCTGTTTATGTGTCTCTAGGCCTGAAGTGGGTCTCTTGTAGACAGCATATATATGGGTCTTGTTTTTCTATCCATTCAGCCAGTCTATGTCTTTTGGCTGGAGCATTTAATCCATTTACATGTAAGGAAATTATCAATATGTATGTTCCTATTACCATTTTCTTAATCGTCTTGGATTTGTTTTTGTAGGTCTTTTCCTTCTCTTGTGTTTCCTGCCTAGAGAAGCTCCTTTAGAATTTGTTGTAAAGCTGGTTTGGTGGTGCTGAATTCCCTTAAGTTTTGCTTGTCTGTAAAGGTTTTAATTACTTGGTTGAATCTGAATGAGATCCTTGCTGGGTAGAGTAATCTTGGCTGTAGGGTTTTCCCTTTCATCACTTTAAATATGTCCTTCTACTCCCTTCTGGCTTGCAGAGTTTCTGGTGAAAGATCAGCTGCTAACCTTATGGGGATTCCCCTGTATGTTATTTGTTGCTTTTCCCTTGCTGCTTTTAATATTTTTCCTTTGTATTTAATTTTTGATAGTTTGATTAATATGTGTCTTGCAGTATTTCTCCTTGGATTTATCCTGTATGGGACTCTCTGCCCTTCCTGAACTTGATTGACTATTTCCTTTCCCATGTTAGGGAAGTTTTCAACTATAATCTCTTCAAATCTTTTCTCAGACCCTTTTTTTTTCTCTTCTTCTTCTGGAACCCCTATAATTCAAATGTTGCTGTGTTTAATGTGGTCCCTGAGGTCTCTGAGACTGCCCTCAATTCTTTTCATTCTTTTTTCTTTATTCTTCTCTGTGGAAATTATTTCCACTATTTTATCTTCCAGGTCACTTATCCATTCTTCTGCATCAGTTATTCTGCTATTGATTCCTTCTAGAAAAATTTTAATTTCATTTATTGTGTGGTTCATCATTGTTTGCTCTTCAGTTCTTCTAGGTCCTTGTTAAACGTTTCTTGTATTTGCTCCATTCTATTTTAAAGATTTTGAATCATGTTTACTATCATTACTTTGAATTCTTTTTCAGGTAGACTGCCTATTTCCTCTTCATTTGTTTGGTATGGTTGGTTTTTACCTTGTTCCTTCATATGCTTCATATTTCTCTGTCTTCCCATTTTGCTTAATTTACTGTGTTTGGGGTCTCCTTTTCACAAGCTGCAGGTTCATAGTTCCTGTTGTTTTTGGTGTCTGCCCCCAGTGGGTAAGGGTGGTTCAGTGGGTTGTGTAGGCTTCTTTGTGGAGAGGACTAGTGCCTGTGTTCTGGGAGGTGGGGCTGGACCTTGTCCTTCTGGTGGGCAGGGCTGCATCCAGTGGTGTGGTTTGGGATGTCTGTGACCTTATTATGATTTCAGGCAGCATCTCTGCTAATGGGTGGGGTTGTGTTCCTGTCTTGCTAGTTGTTTGGCATGGGGTGTCCAGCACTGGAGCTTGCTGGCCGTTGGGTGGAGCTGGGTCTTAGTGTTGAGATGGAGATCTCTGGGAGAGCTCTCGCCAATTGATATTACATGGGGCCGGGAGGTCTCCGGTGATCCAATGTTCTGAACTTGGCTCTCCTACCTCAGAGACTCAAGCCTGACACTCGGCTGGAGCACCAAGACCCTGTCAGCAACCTGGCTCAGAAAAAAAGAGAGAAAAAAAAGGAAAGAAAGAAAAAAAGAAAACAAGTAAAATATAATAAAGTTATTAAAATAAAAAGTATAGTATTAAAAAATAAAAAGTAAAAAAAAAATAATAAAAAGAAAGAAAGAAGAGAGCAAAGAAACCAAAAAACAATCCACCAGTGATAACAAGTGGTAAAAAAATATACAAAAAAAAAAGAGAAAAAAACGGACAGACAGAACCCTAGGAAAAATGGCAAAAGCAAAGCTATACAGACAATATCACACAAAGAAGCATACACATACACACTCACAAAAAGAGATAAAGGAAAAAATATATATTTTTTGAAAATGATGAGAGCAGCCAAATCAATAAACAAATCTACCAATGATAATAATCCCTAAATACTAAACTAAGATAAACATAAAACAGAACACAAATTAGATGCAGAAAGCAAACCCCAAGTCTACAGTTGCTCCCAAAGTCCACCACTTCAATTCTGGGAGGATTCATTGTCTATTCAGGTATTCCGCAGATACAGGGTACATCAAGTTGATTGTGGAGATTTAAGCCGCCGCTCCTGTGGCTGCTGGGAGACGTTTCCCTTTCTCTTCTTTGTTCGCACAGCTCCTGGGGTTCAGCTTTGGTTTTGGCCCCACCTCTGCATGTAGGTTGCCCTCAGGCTTCTGTTCCCGCCCAGAGAGGATGAGGTTAAAGCAGAGGCTGATTAAGGGGCTCTGGCTCACTCATGCCAGGGGGGAGGTAGGGTTACAGCAGTTATAATTAGAATACAGGGAGAGCCTGCAGTGGCAGAGGCTGGCCTGATGCTGCAACAGCCTGAGGTGCGTCGTGTTTTCTCCAGGGTAAGTTGTCTCTGGATCATGGGACCATGCCAGTGGCAGGCTGCAGAGGCTCCCGGGGTGGGGGGGAGGTGTGGATAGTGACCTGTGCTTGCACACAGGCTTCTTGATGCCTGCACCAGTAGCGTTAGTACTTCATGCTCATCTGTGGTGTCTGAGCTGATAGCCATGGCTCACGCCAGTCTCTGGAGCTTGTTTAGGCGGTGCGCTCTGCCTTCTGTGGGTAAACAGGGGAGGAATCCCCTCTCCTCATGCACCCTGAAACAATGGTCTCTTGACTCTTACACAGGTCCAGACTTTTTCCCAGACTCTGTCCCGGCTAGAGGTGGCACACTAGCCCTCTTCAGGCTGTCTTCACGCAGCCAACCCCAGTCCTCTCCCTGGGATCTGAACTCCAAAGCCTGAGCCTCAGCTCCGACCTCCCACCCGCCCTGGCAAGTGAACAGACAGGCTCTCAGGCTGGTGAGTGCTGGTTGGCACTGATCCTCTGCACGGGAATCTCTCCACTTTGCCCTCTGCACCCCTGTTGCTGTGCTCTCCTCCATGGCTCTGAAGCTCCCCTGCCGCCACCCCCTGTCTCTGACAGTGAAGGGAATTCCTAGTGTGTGGAAACTTTTCCTCCTTCACAGCTCCCTCCCAGAGGTGCAGGTCCTATCCATATTCTTTTGTCTGTTTTTTCTTTTTTCTTTTGCCCTACCCATGTATGTGGGAATTTTCTTGCCTTTTGGAAAATCTGAGGTCTTCTGTCAGCGTTCAGTAGGTGTTCTGTAGTTGTTCCACATGTAGATGTATTTTTAATGTATTTGTGGGGAGGAAGGTGACCTCCACGTCTTACTCCTCCACCATCTTGAAGGCCCCCCTCTCTGCCACCTCTTCAACTTCATCTTATACCACCATCCACTTTGGTTTCTCCACTCCAGCTACACTGACCTTCAGATTCTTCCAGCATGCCTTGTTTCCTCTAGCCACAACCCCTTGCACATGCTCCTAGTTCTATGTGGAATGTCTTCCACTTACCTTCCCTCTCTTTTATCTGGATAATGCCTCCTGATCTGCACACTTCAACTCCAACATCATTTCCCCAGGAAAACCATCTCTGAACCTCCATAGGTCACCAACAGTTTCCTGTATAAAGTGCTCTTAGAGATCTGCCAAGCCTTGTTTGTGAGAACTCATCTTAATTTGTAACAATACACTCATTAGTATGATTATCCGATTTATTATTTTTGATTAATGTGATTTATACGGTTAGTATCCACACCCCTACTCCCCATAGTGGGGTCACCACTTTATGACTTGGCTCACCTTTTTATCTTCTAGACTTACATAGTGCCTGTAGACTTAACACAGTGACTACTGGTCAATAAAGAAAGATAAAACAATTTGTGAATACATATTACCCTGGTTTTTATCCCTCTGGTCCTTTGTTCTCACCTCAACAACTAGTACTTCCTTCTTTCAAGGTTCCAGCTTTTGCATCCCAGCTTTCTTTGGGACGCTGCCTATTAGACTACGTAACATCTTCTTAGAAGCACATAAAATATTTTGTTCCTTACACTTAATGGAGTCTTTGATTTGATGAACTATTGTGGAAAGTGCTTTAAAATGACTTTTTTATTCTTATGGAAATATCTGATTTTCACACTGGATTCTGAGTCTCTTGACAAGTTTTTTTTATATTTTTCTATATTTTTTCCATTTGTTTTGCCTTATTGTCCGGTACAGATATTTGTTGTACATGATACCGCCTGACTGAGGTTTTTCCGTAGCTCAAGAATATATATCTTCAGGAAGAAACAGCAACTATGAATATACCAATCACAAGTACTGAAACTGAACTTGTGATTAAAAAACTTCCAACAAACAAAAGTCCAGGACCAGATGGCTTCACAGGTGAATTCTATCAAACATTTAGAGAAGAGCTAACACCTATCCTTCTGAAACTCTTCCAAAAAAATGCAGAGGAACACTACCAAGCTCATTCTATGAGGTCACCATCACCTGCATACCAAAACCATAAAAAGATACCACACAAAAAAAATACAGGCCAGTATCACTGATGAACACAGATGCAAAATTCCTCAACAAAATACTAGCAAACAGAATCCAACAACACATTAAAAGGATCATACACCATGATCAAGTGGGATTTATCCCAGGGATGCAAGGATTCCTCCATACATGCATATCAATCAATATGATATACCACATTAACAAACTGAAGAATAAAAACCATATGATCATCTCAACAGGTGTAGAAAAAGCTTTGGACAAAATTCAATACCCAAATTGAGAGTTACGACAAAAACTCTCCAGAAAGTGGGCATAGAGGGAATCTAGCACATGACAAAGGTCATAACAAAGGTCATATATGACAAAAAGTCACAGCTAACATCATTCTCAACAGTGAAAAACTGAAATCACTTCCTCTAGGATCAACAACAAGACAAGGATGTCCATTCTCGCCACTATTATTCAACATAGTTTTGGAAGTTCTAGTCACGGCAATGAGAGAAAGAAAAGAAATAAAAGGAATCCAAATTGGAAAAGAAGTAAAACTGTCACTGTTTGCAGATGACATGATACTATACATAGAAAATCCTGAAGATGCTACCAGAAAACTACTAAGAGCTCATCAATGAATTTGGTAAAGTTGCAGGATACAAAATTAATACACAGAAATCTCTTGTATTCCTATACACTAACAATGAAAGATCAGAAAGAAATTGAGGAAATAATACCATTTACCATCATATCAAAAAGAATAAAATGCCTAGGAATAAACCTACCTAAGGAGGCAAAATACCTGTATTCAGAAAAGTATACAATGCTGATGAAAGAAATCAAAGAGGACACAAAAAGATGGAGAGATACACCATAATCTTAGATTGAAAGAATCAGTATTGTCAAATGACTATTCTACCCAAAGCAATCTATAGGTTCAATGCAACCCCAATCAAATTACCAATGGCATTTTTCACAGAATTAGAAAAAATATTCTACAATTTGTATGAAACACAAAAGATCCCAAATAGCCAAAGCAACCTTGAGAAACAAAAATGGAGCTGGAGGAATCAGGCTTCCTGACTGAAGGTTATACTACAAAGCTACAGTCATCAAAACAGTATGGTACTGGCACAAAAACAGAAATATAGATCAATGAAACAGGATAAAATGTACAGAAATAAACCCACGCACCTATGGTCACCTAATCTATGACAAAAGAGGCAAAAATATAATGGAGAAAAGACGGTCTCTTCAATAAGTGGTGCTGGGAAAACTGGACAGCTACATGTAAACAAATGAAATCAGAACACTCTCTAACGGTATATACAGAAATAAACTCAAAATGGATTAAACACCTAAGTGTAAGACCAGATACTATAAAACTCTTAGAGGAGAACATAAGCAGAACACTCACATAAATCACAGCAAGATCTTTTTTGACCCACACCCTAGAGTTATAAAAATAAAAACAACAATAAACAAATGGGACCTAATGAAACTTAAAAGCACAACAAAGGAAACCATAAACAAAACGAAAAGACAACCCTCAAAATGGGAGAAAATATTTGCAAATGAAGCGACCAACAAGGGATTAATCTCCAAAACATACAAACAGCTCATGCAACTCAATATCAAAAAAACCAAACAACCCAATCAAAAAATGACTGGAAGATCTACATAGATATTTCTCCGAAGAAGACATACAGATGGTCAAAAAGCACATTAACAGATGCTCAATACTGTTAATTATTAGAGAAATGCAAATCAAAACTACAATGAGGTATCACCTCACACCAGTCAGAATGGCCATCATCAAAAAATCTGCAAACAATAAATGCTGGAGAGGATGTGGAGAAAAGGGAACTCTCCTACACTGTTGGTAGGAATGTAAATTGGCACAACCATTATGGAGAACAGTATGGAGGTTGTTTAAAAAAGTAAATATAGGACTATAATATGATCCAGCAATCCCACTCTTGGGTATATATCTGGAGAAAACCATAATTGGAAAAAATACATGCACCCCAATGTTCATTGCAGCATTATTTACAATAGCCAGGACATGGAGGCACCCTAAATGCCCAGTGACAGATGAAAGGATAAATAAGATGTGGTACATATATATATAATGGAATATTACACAGCCATAAAAAAGAACAAAATAATGCCATTTGAAGCAACATGGATGGACCTAGAGATCAACATACTGAGTGAAGTAAGTCAGACAAAGACAGATACTATATATCACTCATATGTGGAATCTAATTTAAAAAATGATACTAATGAACTTATTTATAAGACAGAAACGAAGTCACAAATGTAGAAAACAAAACAGTTACCAGGGTGGAAAGGGGGAGGGATAAACTGGGGGATTGGGATTGATATATACACACTGCTATATATAAAAGAGATAACTAATAAAGACCTACTGTATAACACAGGGAACTCTACTCAATACTCTGTAATGACCTATACAGGAAAAGAATGCAAAAAAATAAAAGTGGATATATGTATATGTATAACTGATTCACTTTGTTGTACACCTGAAACTAACGCAACATTGTAAATCAACTATATTTCAATAGTTGATTTTTTTATATTCCAGTAAAATAAAGAACATATATCTTCAGTGAATATTTTTCAGTATTTTCAATGACGCTTTAAATAATAAACTGTATTTTCCAAGATCTCAATAATCTATAAGTGTAACTTATAGATTATAACAATATAATATATATAACAATAATCACAAAGTATAACTATGAGAAAATCTGTACATAATAAAGGATTCAGAGGCTCGGTTTATTATTTTCTCATCTAATGCTAATAATATAGATAGCCATTTTCATGTTTTGAAGAAATATTCTGTTTTCTGAAAATTTGGAGTGTGTATGATGTTCTTAATCTCTTTTATTTTGTGAGCATCTCAGAGTACAGTAGTAAAACCTACAAATGCTGTATTATTCCATACAATTGTGGATATTTTTCTACCTTACTCAATGAAAAAATTATTTGCTCTATATTTTACTCAAAATTACGCAGACCAAGCAGTTAATCTAAGAAAACGCATGCCAAACCACTTTTCTGTGGATTTATAACAATTTAATGGTGATGTAATTTTTACCTTAAGAACCTAATTTTAAAAATGTCTTTTCAAGTTTTACATTCTCTTCAGTCATGAACACGACTAATCATAGAGCTTTGGCAGTGTCTGAACATCACTAACACTAACAATTCAAATACTGAGTGTGCTCACATCCCTATTTTGTTGTTGTTTAGATGAGTGTTGCCGATGCTTCCCTTTCGTTAAAGAAGAATGTGTTCTCTGGTGTTATCCTATGGGAATATGCAGGAGACTATTTGCTCACCATAGATAGCCATGTGACATCCAGGAAAGGGAATCGATGACACTGTCTATATGTAAAATGGATTTGAAGGAGATGGAAAGGAATCCAATCATTTAAAACTAGTCTATTGGGCTTCCCTGGTGGCGCAGTGGTTGAGAGTCCGCCTGCTGATGCAGGGGACGCGGGTTCGTGCCCCAGTCCAGGAAGATCCCACATGCTGTGGAGCGGCTGGGTCCGTGAGCCATGGCCGCTGAGCCTGCACGTCTGGAGCCTGTGCTCCACAATGGGAGAGGCCACAGCAGTGAGAGGCCCGCCTACCGCAAAAAAAACTAGTCTATTTTCGTAACAGATGTAATCTGTACTTTCTGTTCAAATTTCTTAAAATGTCAAACTTATTTGTGTATTCCTTATACGCATAGTGAAACCTTCCCCAGGCAGGTAAAGGGCTGGCAGTAAGCAAATCACTAGAACCGTTTTAAAGGTTCTTTTTTTTTTTCTACTCAGCGTGACCAAAGTTCAAATTCCTCTACATAGCACAGTTCATTCCCATGGAAATGATGGGAACTGAAAATTTGCGAAGTACAAAATAATCTAATCATTTTACTTGTTGCATTTAATAAGATGGACAGCAGAAATATATATTTTCATTTCTCTGACAACCCCATGGCCTAGCAGATATTCAATGGATAGTAAGAACCATTACTAATTCCAACCTCTATAGAGTAATTTAGGTTTCAGAAATCATGGAAAATGAGGACCTAATCACCACTGATAAGAATGAAGTAGAAAGTTAATAACTTGTTGTATAGCAGAATTAGCCAATCCAGAAGAGAAAGCAAAGATTATTTATACACTTCCAAAGATATTAAGCTATGAACCAGAGCTTAAACTAATACTACCTGTAATACCCAGTAGTCCCGTTAGCCACTTACCAGTTTTGACTTATATTCTTTATAAAAGCATAACTGCAAAGCAGAGTACAGAATGTGTACTCTGTGATATTCATAAACTGACAAGAGATGAGATGATTGTGTTTCTTTGTTAGAAGTAGTTGATCAAATACTGTATTTTTACTCAATATTTCAAATGTAACTCTATTTTGGGAACAAAATCAAAGAAACCTGTCCTGCTGAGAAAAATGTTTCATGTATAATATAACTGCCTACTATCCAAAGACTAATTGAGCATGTCAGACCAGTTGATTGCGATTCTATTTTTTAAATTTCTCTTTAAGTGCATTACTAATTTGGAACTCAGTAATTACCTCCCAATGCCTAAGTATTACCACCAAAGTATTTCTAAATGTACTAAAGTATCAATCCTCAGTGAAATAATATGTATCAAAACCAAGCAGAGCATGGAAAAACTCTGTGATGGTTGAATTATTACTTCCAATACATTTGCTGAATTGGAAATTCATATGCAATGATTTATGTGCTTGAAATATTTCACTGGAAACCAAAATCCCAGATTTATACTGATGCATTATCAATTTTGAAACTGACTTTAAGAAATATTTCTTTACCTCTATGTAGGCTGATTTTTTTAAGAATAGTTGGAGATAGTTTTGAATATCAAAGTAGATAAAAATAACTATAATTATCAAATATATCAGAGCATAAGCTATTTGGCTCTAGTAAAATGAAGAGCTGAAAGCAGCTAGAATCTGCAATTTACATGACAATACTAGGAGAGCATAATTTAGCTCCTAACAAATCAATTTGCTTGAAAGTGCCCTTTCTAACTTCTCAATAAATGTGTCTGCCAAGTGTTCAAGTCTTTTGCCTGATGACAGATCAAACAAGTAATGAAAATAAGCATGTATTAGCTGGTTTCACACATTTAATAAAATTATGTATAGTAAGAAACTTCTGGTTCTTTATATTAAGTTGCACAAAGATCACGAAATCAGAAACATGGTAAAGACATAATGCTTTTAAAAGATTTAACTGGATAGAAGATCCTAAGTTCTCCTATTATACTAAAACTGTGTTACTAAAAAATCATTATTTGAAGTATTTGTGTCGTCTGTTGTATATGTTTGGGGGTTTCAGTTGTTGTTTTGTTTTGTTTGTTGCTGTTCTTTTGTTTTGGTAGAGGGAGGTGGCTAATGCTATCTGTTGTAACAGGGAATTAAAACATAAATAATACTGCTCATCTTGCTATAGTAAGCCTTTCATTTATAAGGATTCCTCATCTCCCACCCCCTGCCCCCTCTTAGGTAGAGCTGAATAAGGCAAAAGCATCCATCAGAATTCCCTAGCACCTTGGGGGTCACTTATGATGGTTCATTTGAACTTGACTCAACTCGGCTTCCTCATCCAAAATGGTGCTGGTTACACTCAACATTGTTGTATGAGAGTCCATTTCTTTAGGCTAAAGAAACTGAAAATTGTTCAATGGAAATTGTTCACAGTGTCTTTGTTGATATCACTGAATGTTAAAATTTTAGGTGAAGGTCATACATGAAAGTTGAATTAATACTACCTTCCCTGCCTATCACTCTCTGGTAATGGACGTGGGGATTTAGAAGATCAGAAACCAACTTAAGAGCAGAGAAAGGAAAAACAGATAATCACTCTCCTGCCTTGCTTCCCCCACTTCTGTTTACCTTGTAGGAACTTATGCAACAATTGGCTCAGAGTCCACTTTTCAGGACCAGCTCAGGGACAGCAATGTTGTTAATGAGCTGTTAAATAACCTGCAATCTTGAGCTGACTGACAGGGATATGATACAGCTCATCATTTGTTTAACATGCATTATACCAGGTCCCATTCAAAGTTGCTACTGAATAGCAACTGTGAATCTTCGGTGTATTCTGAGGTCTTTTTCTTCAGCTACACTAATTATCTGCAATGAAATAGTTCCACGTGATTTATAGTATGGCAACAATAGTGTGAAAGTAGAATATTTCCCCTTCCCAGCTTTAAGTTCTTGGAATAAAATCTTATTTAGAAGTAAAAAAAATTGTCTATTAAATGTCATAAATAGTTGGTTTGCCATACCCTGTCTGTCTTTATCAGAAAGAGACAGGGGATCAAATTATATCATCCTAGGGACGTATTACTAACAAATGCTACACTTTATCCACTTCTTAATTTCACAAGTCTCTAATAAGTACTGTATAATACCTTTATTACTAATTCTCTATATAAAAATTAGAAATCTAGTGTTGTGATTCTTTTTGAATAGAAGGAATTTAACAGGAATATGAGGATAAAACACTATATGGCAAAATGCCTGAACTCTCAGTTAATGGGTACCTCCTAATGATAACTGAACCAACTCTAAAATTTGACATTCAAATTAGTAAATCATTTTGGGTTGCCTTTAACTGCAGTTCACCGGGATGCATATTTTTGGAATACACTATTATAGTCCTTAAAACTAGTCAACTTCAGCCT